>NC_064638.1:556557261-556860291 GCF_023864345.2 Schistocerca serialis cubense | reverse complement strand
TTAGATGGGTAGACCACATAACTAATGAGGAGATATTGAATAGAATTGGGGAGAAGAGGAGCTTGTGGCACAACTTGACTAGAAGAAGGGATCGGTTGGTGGGACATGTTCTGAGACATCGAGGGATCACCAATTTAGTATTGGAGGGCAGCGTGGAGGGTAAAAATCGTAGAGGGAGACCAAGAGATGAATACACTAAGCAGATTCAGAAGGATGTAGGTTGCAGTAGGTACTGGGAGATGAAGAAGCTTGCACAGGATAGAGTAGCATGGAGAGCTGCATCAAACCAGTCTCCGGACTGAAGACCACAACAACAACAGTCTTTTCTAAACCTGAAAGAAAATTTCACAAATCATGACACTCCACGCTTTCACGCGGCTGCCAGGCTGCCGTTATCTGGTTTGTCCTGTAGAACAAACAAAAAGATTGCCTCAGACTCTGTTCACTTAATATCTAAGGGTGGGTCACAATTAAATGGGGATATATACATTTTATCTTTCAATATGTTGCTGGAACAAAGTTAACAGAACTTTTTCAATTTTACTCTCGTGGTTACTTAACTGTCATAAAATCGGCAAACAAATGGCTCAAAACGCCGTTAGTCACGTACTAGAGAAAATTTATGCTCAAGGCATACAATCATAAATCCTATTTAATCTCAATTTATTATTTCTGGGCCAGAACACTGAACCAATGCTCAGTACATTCTTGATACATTTGTATTTTATTTACTTAGCTGACTCATCTTCGATTACCTTATTCTTAGAGATAGTATGAGTATATTTGATTAGTAGTTGTCTTCTCAGCCTCTTTGTACATGTGAGTAACTTGTGGTAATAGTACAGTTCTGAGCGTTCAAAACACACTACGTTTAGTTGACTGCTAAATCCACTTATTGGTCTTTTGCTGCTGTGTCAGTTCCACATCTGCTATTATGTACTTACTTCACCAAAGTGTATTTATGCTGAGCTATAAATAATGTTTCACATCTGCCATTAGGTTACTCAATTATGTTGCTAGTGTATGTACTTATTTAACACTCACTCTATTAACATTAACGCATAGGATAGCACATTTATTTCATATCTATAGTGTATCGCAGCTGATCAGTTTGCTCACGTTGCAATCCATTTCCACTTGATTGGATGCTGAAACCACAGGTAGTCTCTCTCGACCTACCACTAAAGTGCATTAAGTAATTATGGCTGAGCGTAATGCTAAATTCCTTAAACCTATGGGACACCATGAGCTGCTCTCTCTCATCTAACATAAGGGTACCTATGGTCGCATTCACGCCTCCAACTCATAACCTCAATACATGTAGGTGTGTCCTGTCACACACTACACCAGATAACGGCCAGCTCCAACCTTATAAATATTTCAAGGACGTGTCCTTCACGTCTCAGCCACAAACACTGTTCAATTCTATTACACTGCCATTCCTTGCTACACCAGGTGAGTTCATTCTTACAACTTATCTGCATATTTTTCATAACACTAAGCAATCTCTTTTACTATTAATTAGTTAGCTCTACAGCATACAATAGGTTTCACTGCCACTTCAGATCCTGCTTGTACACGAATTTGTATATCATTTTAAATTACTGTTGGTGGACCATTTCCAATAAAACATCAACTTCGTACTTATAATATTACCAGGGTGTCTATACATACTTGTTACTCAAATACCTTTGTATCTTAATTACATCATACTTCTCTGTTGTTTATGTCACTGTTAGGTTTGTCACATTAGGTATTTTCTTCACTAATCGGTGGATAGAATGGTTACAGAACTCATGGCTTGATAGCCATGACGGAAAATTTTTGTATTGCAACGAAGGAGTCGAAACTTTGGTGGATAGGAAAGATGAAGAATGAGTGAGACCTTAAAAGGAAAGAAGATCTCACACAGCTGGGACTGCACAGCTGCCACACCGTGTAGATGTTACAGAACAACCTCCTCCCTACAGAATTCATTAGTTTCAGAATTTATTTATTTTTTTTATTCGAAAGAAGGAGTCGAAATTTTTGTAGATAGGAAAGATGAAGAATGAGTGAGACCTGAAATGGAAAGAAGATCTCACACAGCTGGGACTGCACAGCTGCCACACTGTGTAGAGGTTACAGAACAACCTCCTCCCTACAGAATTCATTAGTTTATTATTGGCTTGATAACCATAATGGAAAATTTAATGTGTTGGAAAGAAGAGGTCGAAATTTTAGGTGGATAGAAAAGATGAAGAGAGAGTGAAATCTGAAATGGGAAAGAAGATCTCACACAGCTGGGACTGCACAGCTGCCACACTGTGTAGAGGTTACAGAACAACCTCCTCTCTACAGAATTCATTCACTACCTATGAACTTCTTTAGGTCGGTCACGTTCCTGAGACCGAATAGCTTTTTACTCTTAGGGTACTCTAGCCTATATGCATTGGCATGTGGTTTTCCTATGAGCCTGAAAGGTCCTTGGTATACGAACATGAATTTCTTTGTTTCTGCATTTATTTTCTTTGATTTTTCCTTGGTTTTGACAAGGACTAACTGACCTATTTCAAAACTGGTGGGTACAGCTTTTGCGTACTGGAAGGCAACTTCCACTACTCGTTGAGATGCATCCTCTGTAATAAGCTTTATACTTTTACTAAGATTAACACCTTCATCCCAATATCTCCTATTTTTCAGAACTCGTATAGGCAGCTCCCAAGTTTCATCATTAGTTACTACATGTTTATCAATAAAAGGTAGCGTAATTACTCCGGTTATCGGCAAGACCAATTTTAACTGGCTTCTTTCAAAGTCAACAACACTCTGATATTTTGACAAGAAATCTATGCCAATTAAAACCTCAATACTGAGATTGTTTACAATTAAGCATGGATGATCAATTAAATTACCATTAATATCAAAGGGCAGTAAAACTTCTTGCTTTACCGTTTTTGGCACCTTGCCAGTAGCACCAATTATTCTTAGTTCTGATTACTGTAAGCTCGTCTTTACCAGGTAATGCATCAAAGGAGGTCTGAGATATCACACTCACCTCACTTCCACTGTCTAAGAGACAACGTACATTGATACCCAACATATTCACTATTATTATAGGGTGGCTTATTCTAGGTTGTACAGGTGGTTCCTCAAACTCATCCAATAGTTCCTTTTGGATTTGTCTCCAACTAAAGTGATTGACATCTGTCTTCATTACATTTAGGTCAAAGTGTGTAGGGGTTTCCTGAATTACATTTTCAGCTGCCTTTTCCAGTCGGTCTATTAATTTTAAATCGAAACACCGCACGACTTCATTACATTTAGTTTGCTGAACACGACCCAAATTACTGTAGTCTGAGCAATTCTGCGCTTCCAGACCAGGCATAACGCTAGTTACAGCTAAACCACTTTCACTATTATCTACGGGTTCCTTCTCTAGTGACAACTGGTCACAGTTACTGAGTTCATCGACCCCCAACAGGCTATCCTCTACATTCTGACTTACCTCCTGTTCTAAATCTATTAGTACAGTATCAACATCCTGCACAGGCACTTTAGATAAGAGCACATCATCCTCATTGTAAATATAAGCATGAATTTCTTCTGCTTCTTCACCTGACAATTCAGTATTTTGTAGCTCTTCCCTACCGTTACACTGCTGCGGCTTCTCTTTCTCTTCCCACTTAGAAAGTGTCTCAAATGCGGTATCTATCAAATACTGTGAGTGGTTTAATATTTCTGCAGTATCATTGGATGCTACCGACCCATCATCCGAATCCTCAGTTTGAGTATTCTGATCTGTCATACTAATTACTGTAATTACTGGCTTAGGAAAAGCAACCGCCTGGTGAGCGCCAGTATCCTCATAGACGGGAACTAGTTTTCCAGCCTCTGCCTACTACTGTTACCTTTATTTGCATTATAGTTCACTGGCACAGCATTGCTTTCAACACTGTTGTTTACTTACACATTTTTGTTAGGAACAAAATTACTATCATTTGGATGCCATTGTTGGTTCTGGTAATTATTTCTCCAATTCCTACCTTTCTTAGGATGGCAAACACCTATTGTTCTGATGTTTACATTGCCATTCTGCTCGTTCTTAAAATTACTACTAGTGTTATTAGCATTTCTGTTACTACATGCTTGCTCCTCATTGGCAGCCACACACTCTACACGTTCCAAATATTCAATGAAACGATCCAGATTGTCTCTAGGGGCAGATATAATTCTAGTTTGCCAATACCATGGCAGTTTGGCTTCAAGACCTAGTATTATCATTTCAGGTTTTAGCTTTTCGGCCAAATGTGACAAACGTGAGATCCATGACCTGGCAAACTCTTTAATAGATTCCTTGCCTGCATTGAAGCGTTTTCCACTCCAAAATTCTCTCAACACTTCATTTTGCTTATTGCTAGACCAATACTCATTAATGAAAGCTGTTTTAAATTCCACTAATGTTTTACACTTCAATATAACATCAGCTGACCAACGCATGGCGTCACCCGCTAAATGGCTTCTAATAAATGAGATTTTCTCTCGTTCAGACCAAGTTGGTGGAATCACATCTTCAAAATCGTTCCAGAAATCTAGCGGGTGGATATTTTTATCTGGATCAAACCGCAAGAACTGCCGACAGCCGATAAAAGCGGCGTTTGCAGCTACAACTTGTTGCATACTACCATTACCAGAAGTTACTGAAGCTACTTTACTCTCAGTGTTAGCACTAATATTTTCTACTTTCATTTCAACATTATCTACTCTTTGCACAATATGAGCAGTATCAGTTTTGATTGCATCTACACTCCTGGAAATGGAAAAAAGAACACATTGACATCGGTGTGTCAGACCCACCATACTTGCTCCGGGCACTGCGAGAGGGCTGTACAAGCAATGATCACACGCACGGCACAGCGGACACACCAGGAACCGCAGTGTTGGCCGTCGAATGGCGCTAGCTGCGCAGCATTTGTGCACCGCCGCCGTCAGTGTCAGCCAGTTTGCCGTGGCATACGGAGCTCCATCGCAGTCTTTAACACTGGTAGCATGCCGCGACAGCGTGGACGTGAACCGTATGTGCAGTTGACGGACTTTGAGCGAGGGCGTATAGTGGGCATGCGGGAGGCCGGGTGGACGTACTGCCGAATTGCTCAACACGTGGGGCGTGAGGTCTCCACAGTACATCGATGTTGTCGCCAGTGGTCGGCGGAAGGTGCACGTGCCCGTCGACCTGGGACCGGACCGCAGCGACGCACGGATGCACGCCAAGACCGTAGGATCCTACGCAGTGCCGTAGGGGACCGCACCGCCACTTCCCAGCAAATTAGGGACACTGTTGCTCCTGGGGTATCGGCGAGGACCATTCGCAACCATCTCCATGAAGCTGGGCTACGGTCCCGCACACCGTTAGGCCGTCTTCCGCTCACGCCCCAACATCGTGCAGCCCGCCTCCAGTGGTGTCGCGACAGGCGTGAATGGAGGGACGAATGGAGACGTGTCATCTTCAGCGATGAGAGTCGCTTCTGCCTTGGTGCCAATGATGGTCGTATGCGTGTTTGGCGCCGTGCAGGTGAGCGCCACAATCAGGACTGCATACGACCGAGGCACACAGGGCCAACACCCGGCATCATGGTGTGGGGAGCGATCTCTTACACTGGCCGTCCACCACTGGTGATCGTCGAGGGGACACTGAATAGTGCACGGTACATCCAAACCGTCATCGAACCCATCGTTCTACCATTCCTAGACCGGCAAGGGAACTTGCTGTTCCAACAGGACAATGCACGTCCGCATGTATCCCGTGCCACCCAACGTGCTCTAGAAGGTGTAAGTCAACTACCCTGGCCAGCAAGATCTCCGGATCTGTCCGCCATTGAGCATGTTTGGGACTGGATGAAGCGTCGTCTCACGCGGTCTGCGCGTCCAGCACGAACGCTGGTCCAACTGAGGCGCCAGGTGGAAATGACATGGCAAGCCGTTCCACAGGACTACATCCAGCATCTCTATGATCGTCTCCATGGGAGAATAGCAGCCTGCATTGCTGCGAAAGGTGGATATACACTGTACTAGTGCCGACATTGTGCATGCTCTGTTGCCTGTGTCTATGGGCCTGTGGTTCTGTCAGTGTGATCATGTGATGTATCTGACCCCAGGAATGTGTCAATAAAGTTTCCCCTTCCTGGGACAATGAATTCACGGTGTTCTTATTTCAATTTCCAGGAGTGTACTTCTGCTTGACATATGTTTACTTTTATATTAAAATCTTTAAACCTATCTGACCACAGTTCAGATTCCGCCTCGATCTTTTCTGTTAACTTGTGCTCCAGCTTCGCATCTTCCATTTGGAAGCCTTTGCGAACTTCAGCAACTTCGGATTTTACTGTTTTATACATCTCAGATAACTGTTGAGCAACCTTTTTCTTAATATCCTCATGGTTGTAATCAGTTTTATAATTTAAACTGTCCAGATCCTCTTTCAACTTATTGCAGCCAGTCTTGAAGGAAGTTTCTAATTCAGCTTTCTTGGATTCTAATTTATTGTCCATTGCCTCAAACCGTTTATTAAAATTGGTTTGGCTGGCCACAATCCTGTTATTTATCTCAATTATATCAGATTTTAACTCAGCTGTCATTCTAGCATTACTGGCTGACATTTTTGCATTACTGGCAGCTATTGCTTGTAATATTACATTTAAATCAATAGCCTCAGTATCTTTGGGTTGCTCACTAGCTGGCTTTTTATCACACTCAGGTGACGAAAAACTAGCTCCAACACCAGAATCATCAAAACTAAATGAAACTTCTGATTGATCAGTCATATCTAACTTCTCCTTTTTAAACTCTACCATCTCTGATGACTGTTTCTTTTTTAATTCATCAGAGAAACTATCATCCAATAAATTAACAATTTCTGATTTCTGCTTTACTACAGGGGTCTCTATTATTGAATCATTGCCCCTTTTCACACTGCTGTCAGGAGACAATACTTCATATTTCACTTTAACATTACTATTTTCATGCATATTTACACTTGAACCGTTGTCTGGATTTTCAGTTCCCTCAACAGACATAGGTTCTGATTTAAGTTTAACCTCAGTTTCTTCTGGCGGTTCCATCACCGACAGTCTTTTAGTGCAGGATAGTAAAAATTGTAACAGCTTTTCACTTAACTTAGTTCCTTCTGCACGACGTATGGCGTTGCCGGCGCAGCGTACCAGGATTACTGATGCGACGCGGCGCGTTGAACTGCAGACAGCACTTCGACGGCTGCTGTGTGTTTGTGGGGCCCGCAACTGCAGCTGCGGCACCGGTTGCTCCGGCGGACGACTGCGATGAGGCGAAACTGGCTTCTCGCGATGCCGGCAGCGCCGCTAGACTCAGTGCCAGCTCCGTCAATCCAGATGCATTGTTAATCCAATTGCGTCATCTACATGCACACGTAACACTATCACTGTTCTGTTACTCAGTTGCGTGTCGCATTTCACTCCCGAATCCGAATATTTAAAAATCACTTTCACTTTTACTCAGTTTCTTTCCCGGCCGATGCACCATATGTGGGGCGGCGGGTGGATATTTTTTAGAATAAATGTTTTGTATTTATGCTGTTTGCCGTTCTCAACACTGGCTCTCTAACTACAATATTGGCAACCAGAAAGTGATTAGCAAAACGTGAAGCCTGTAATTAGTATTCCTAGTGCCCACTTCATCTGAGAAATACATTTATAGCTACAGCTTATAGCTCTGAGGAATTAGGAGATTGTCTGGGATTCATAATCAAAAACCATTCTCTCTAAAATGTTCACTATATTCTGACAGTCACAGGCCAAAAAGAATCCACACAATCCAACTACCAGAGCAGTTCAGAGTCTAATGCGCTGATGCCACTATAACTGTTCAAATTCAATGTTTAAGTGAATGCTCGCCATAATTTGATGATAATGTTCATCAAACGCCATGCTAATAATGGTAGAATGTCTGTCCTGCGGCGGCACGTGAAAATACGACATACGCAAACTAAAGATAGATCATTAACGTCATCCCAAAATTAACACTTCACTCGAAAACGATTTCATGGTTACGCGTATCCCGAGTAACTTATTACTGCATCCGAGGCTGTTTATATCAACGATACCGACACGACGCGACGCGACGCGACTCCCGGCACAGGTGGTGCGCTAATCAGCGTCTGGAGAGAACTGGGGTCTTTTTTCCTCGCGCAGCGTTCTTACATATAAAGCCACGGTGCAGACGGCTAAGGGAACGCCTGATCAAATCTGCCCTCCCGACTAGCCGCTGGGCTAGTAATGCACCACTTTTAAGTTATCGAATAAATCATTGCTTCCTTTGCTGATGGCCGATGAAGCTCTCAATTTAAATGTGCAATCAGCACACAGGTAAGTAATCGTAATAAAAGTCTGACGTGTCTAAGTCAAATATTTTGTGCGAGATAATGAATTTAATTACACTACACGCAGTAGATGAGCTCTGAACTTGCCCTTTGGAGATACGCTATCGCTATAGTTTTATAGTTATTCAGTTGAAACTTTTTATGATTATAGCGGATCTCCCTTCTACTTAAATTTAAACATCCTAGCTTTATTTATTTGCCTACTTAATCTATCTTGCTTCCTTAATTTTTAGGATAAAAACCAGAAAATCATGAATTTCAACTAAAATTTTAATTTGTGAGATCCAGAATACTGTTTCTACTAAATTATTATGCAAAAGGAATCTAAATATAAATTTTTAAGTTTCTAGCTCTTTTCTGTTGCGCCAATGATTTTTACAGAAAAACATCCAAATTTCGAAAATGGTTAAAGTTATTGAACTGATAGTCAACACATATTGATTTAGTATTACTCCTGACATGCTAGAAACATTTCAGGTTATTTACTTGATTTTTAAAGTATTGCGCAACATTTATGACGTCAGAGATAGTTACAGCGGACTGGCTGGCACACAATGGAAAGACTGATGTGAATTTTATAAGGCTTGAGTAGGCTGCTTCCCTACTTCACCATCTACTTAATTTTTTTTAGTGTAAATGAAAAAATAATTACTTACAAAAAGGGGAGCAAGAGTACAGCTTAACTCCCTATGAAAAATTAAAATTGAAATCTAAACATATAGAAATATTCAAAGTCTGAAACACACCCCAGGCCCTCCTCAAAAATATCCGGAAAATCAGAGATCAAAGCTTCCAATGATTGATAGGGAACGTCTTCGGAGACCAACTGTTTGGTGTCAGCGATAGAAAAACCGAAAGCCTGAAAGGCATCCAAGCCAAAAAGGTTAGCGGAACTCACATCACTGACAACAATAAAAATAATAGGCCGAGTGACTGATTTGTAAGTCACATCGGTAGTGAATTGACCCAGTAGGGGAATGAACTGTTTACCATAACCGTGTAGATGCTGGTAAACTGGCACCAACGGGGGCGACCCAAGGTCGTAGTAAGTCTGTGCATTCAACAAAGAAACTGCCGCGCCCATATCAACTTGCAGTTGTAATCGGCGCGATCGAACCGACACCTCGATAAAGAGTTTGTGTGCCAATGCGTCGGGAGCCTGGCCCAATGAAACTTCCTGAATGTCAACGTCCATGTCCTCTGTACCTGCTTCCTTTGATTCTTTTGAGGCTGAGCGGCAAACTTTAGCAATGTGTCCTTTTTAATTACATTTGTGACAAACGGCCCAACACTGTGGGGGCACTCTGATCGACAGTGATGTATATAGCACGACGCACAGGACGGTAACAGGGGCCGGCGGCCGGAACTCTGTTTACGCGCCGTGCGGGAGCGGCCGTAACGGCCGGATTGTACTGCTCGCACGTCGTCCACCCCGGACGCAGTGGACACGGCTGCGCCAGAACCGCCGCGACGTCGCACCACGCTTCCAACTGTTGACCTGCGGCGTGAGAGACTTCATACAATCGAGCAATGGACAGGACTTCCTCAAGGGAAGGGGCTTCTAACTGCAGGGCCCATTGCCGGACCTCCCTAACAGGGGCCGAACGAACAATGAAATCGCGCACCATAACGTGGGCACACGACTCTCGCGACTGCTCCATGACAAAATGACACTTGCGACTAAGACCGTGCAGGGTAGCGGCCCACGCCCGGTAAGACTGATGGGGCTGCTTCTTGCATTGATAGAACTCGACCCTAACCGCCACAACATGCGTGCTGCGGTGATAATATGAAGACAGCAATGAACACAATGCATCAAAAGACAAGGACGATGTTCCTGCAACGGCTCTAGTTGCCACAAAACTTGATACAGCGAGGGAGATATCCAAGACAAGAAAAGAACACGACATACCTCCGCATCGGCAACATGAAACGCCTGGAAATGCTGCCGAAGGCGATGTTCATGTGTGTCCCAATCCTCCACCGTCTCGTCATACGGGAGAAAGGGAGGAGGGAACGGCGCTGGAGCAGACTGCGTGGAGAGCAACGCCGGAAGCACTTGTTTCATGGTTGTCATGAGCTCCATCTGCTGCTCAACCAAAACCCGCACTAAATCCTCCATGCCGTGGATAAGCTTCGAAACCGGAACGACGATGCAACACGCGAAAGAACGACCCTACTCGTTGCCAATTGTGTAGTAACACGGTTCACGTTTTCCATCGCACTTCACATAGCGTAGACCGGGAACTGTCTCCTAGGCATGCCCAATGTGAACTGACTGGGCACAGCCCGTGCCGCCTGAGTTGTTGTTGTTGTTCCGCCGGCCGAATTCTCGCGTGCTCTCTGGTGGACAGGACTCTACTTGCGGCAACTACTGTCCGTGATGCGCCGTGCTGATGTGTGCCTCCCGCAATCTTTCTGGTGGCTACTGCAGCCAGACCATTAGCCAGGCTAGATTATCATGGAAAGATGTTATTTTGGTATCAGAACAAAGCTCTAACAGTAAGAAGACTGAGAGGAGATGTTCACATCATTTCAGGCAGAAGGCTATAGCCAGAGGGAGCGTCCACTTTTGTCCAGCATTATAACACCCACAGTATAGCATTAAATGCGGTGGCTTTATTGAAATATAAAGAGAAAATGACAGTATATTTTCTCAATAAGTCAGTATAAAATAGAGGATTACAACCATTGTGGTTTCCTCTTAAAAACTGATTACAATTAAACTCAATACTCACAATGGATGTAATAGAAGGTAACACAATATCGTGTAACAAATTAATGGAATTGACTTTATAATGTAAAAATTCACTGTGGAACAGTAGTGGCAATTAAGCTGATTAGTTGTCTGTAAAAATGTAACTTTGAGGACAAAATTCGGCAGTGGTGATTTAAATCTTTTGGTATTTAAACTTGACTTTTTCCTGTAATACATTTTGTGAAGATGTGTGTGGTATGTCACAGTTGTGACAGATCTGTCACTCTCTCAGTGAATGGTACCTTTAATAAATCTTGCAAATATAGAGTCACCTTTTTTTACTGTTCTTGTGGTTTAGCTAATCTGTCCCACAGCCATGCACAAACTACTACTTCCTATGGACTTTGTTTCCTTGCAGGATGGTGCTTTCAGAAAGTAATAACTATTCTGAGCTACTAAATGAAGTAGGCTCTTCCACAAAAACTCTTTTGTATTTTAACTATCCAACTCACTAATAGACAGCTCCCAAATCAAGTAGCTCACAAATAGCTTTATAAATAAACTTCAGCATAACATATATGATGCCCAACTTTCTATTTGTATATCAAAGTTAGAATTTAGTGATACAGCAATTCATTTGTTTGGGGTCACCATTGACATTGTCAGTGGTTGTCTTCCAGAAGTGCATGACACCACCAGGTCATAGTGCCAAAGCATAAATGGGCCCATACAGCAAGTGAATTATTCTATTTCATGTCACAGCTTGCCGCTGCTCTTTACTGTTACTGCTCATGCACCATCTGCACAAACCAAAGATTGGTGCATGCTGCCCACTTACATATTACTTAATAAGTTATTAAATGACAAAATTATCGTTAGGTATCCTGAAGGCCAGTAGTGGAACAGGGCATTCCTAAGAATGCCTTGTTACACTGCAACTCACAGAAACAGCTAATGAAGTTCATTAGTTAATAAAAGCTCTAATGATAGTGGGATATCGGACCTCGTGTATGAAGTATATTCTCTAAATAGTATGCATATTAAATACGATAAGAAAGATCATTCAAAAATAGAAAATAAAATCCATGTCTGTAGTCGTACAAACTTGTGCAGTCAGGGTATAAGTATACGTAGCTGACAAAATTTGCCTGGGAATGAATCAAAATTATACTTTCACAGGGCTTAACTACAAGTACATATATGCAATAAAAGTTATATAATAAATGTGAAACATAAAAATGTGTTGTAATAGGGATTTTGACTTGGAAGTACCTCAGAATGGATGTTATGAAAACTGTAGGCATTGTTACTTCTCAAAGTGTAGCAGCTTTTTGAAACTACCAGCTAAGGGGAAATCATCTCATGAAAATAAATGAAGCTGATCCAACGTTAATTAAGGAAAAGTCAGCATGTGTGTGGCACATAGCATGTGACATAGACTTTTCTTTAAATATAAAATTACATGTGGTGATAAGATAGCTGCAATGTGATAGTACTTGTTAGTAAAACTTTTTGCAATGTATGGCAGGGATGATACGTCAACAAGTAATATAAGATGAAGAAACAAATAGTCTGTTTGCAGGGCTATCATAATTATTTATTTATCAGTGGCACATTTTTCCTGATTCACACATCCTCAGATTGGCTCATATTAGATGGTGTTAGGCACATGGGATGTGGGATACCGAGAACACAGAATATCCCAGCAAATAACTTCCCTCATCAAATATTTGGAAACATTGCGTGGTGCACTTGTTGAAATATGCAACATAGTCCAATGAATGCAAAAGAGGATTAGATCTACATAGATGTTTGAAAACCATGGTGAAAACTTTTAGCTGTCTTTTATTTTGCACACTGCTACTAGTTTGTCATAGACCATTTTCAGGCTTAGCAGGCACAAATGACTGGAATGTTGCACCATAATATAAACAATTAAAAGTTGTATTGAAGGCCAACAATAGCCAATAAAATTGTCAGCAGTATAATAATTGTTAAAATTCAATAACTTATTGACTTCTAATTGTTTACTTCATGGTGTGACATTCCTGCCATTTATGCTTTCTAAGGTTGAAAATGATCTATGACTGAAACTGGTAGTGTTGTGCAAAATAAAAAACAGCTGAAGATTTTCACCATGTATTTCAACTGCTATGTACTAGCTGATTTTCTCCACTTGTAGAGATGTAGTTGCCCAAATCCGAACTATGCACAGAGTACTGGATATGAGAACACACTTAGGCATGTGCCAAGTGTCATCAGCACACAGCAGATGATATGGGCTGCAGATACTTGGCACATGCTTCAGTGTGTTCCCGTGCACAGTACTATGTACAGAGCCCAGAGATGAGTAGCTACACTTCCTACATTTTTGCATGGTGACAGATCTGTGTAGGCCTGATCCTATGTTGCATTCATTGTCCCACAACAAGGACACCACATTCGACGAGGGTAGTTATTTGTTGGGGCATTCAGTATGCATGGTATCCCATGTACCTGACACCATCTAGTATTAGCCAATATGAATGTGCCTGAATCAGGCAAAACACGTCATTTGTAAGTAAATAGTTACTACAACCTTGCAACCAAAACTGCTTGTTTCATCATCTTATCTATTAGTGATTTTCATGTGGTTGTTACACATGTCATATATGCATTAGAATTGTGGAAGTGATGAAAGAAGTCACAGTTGTCATGTATTATTGAAAGTTTGTTTACTGAAGGCTGTGTACTTAAATTCATGATATGATTAAACTAAACAGTGATACAGAGTCCAAAGAAATTAACTCTCACCCTATTACTGTGAAATAAGAATACTGGCAAAATATGATACAACAATATAAAGCAAATATAAAATTAAACTAGTATTTCAGCTACCTGAAATTGTTTTAAATACTAAGGCAAAGTATATGGTTGCAAAATAAGCGATAAGGCAAACACTGTCTATGATAATTACCAGAGAGATGAGGTTACCATCTTCTTAGGGTCACAAAAACATTTCTAATACCTTTGTTTATATAAAGCAAATCCTATAGTTCCTCCTAAAAAATGTAATAAGTGATGAAGAGACAGAGTGCAAAAGTGTGATAGTGAACTTTGTTTTTTGTTCCTTGCTATGGCTGCATAGAGAGTTAAGTTAGTGAACAGACTCGGTAGCTGCCTATGTCTTGAAGTACACTTTAAATGTATTTTTTTCTCCTTCAGCTTCAAAATCAAAGTGTAAGTTTAAAAACATATATTAATCAAGAAATGTAACATGCTAGTTAAACTTAAGTGTCAACTTAAACTCTCTTTGAAAAATAAATCTTAGAAAAATATTTTTTACCTAAAATCCTAGGAAAAGTGACAAAATAGCACTATAAACATTATATAGAAGAAAGGAAAGAAAATATTAAAGTATTTCTGTACATGGAATTCACATGTGGTATTTAAAAGCTCTTCAGCAAAAAACCATGTGGAGGCGGAATAGCAGAGATTGGGGATGGAGCTCATGATGCATCACTAATACGTGATGGCTGCCCAGGAGAGGCAACAGGAGGAGAAGTAACCTGGTACCATAAGCCCTCTCTCTGGGAGAGGAGGCATGAAGCAGGAGTGAGTTGCACACTTGGCTTCCTTATGAGTAACAAGGCTGTAACACTTGTCATACATACTCGTTGCCCACACTGACAATGAGCCGACTCAAGATGCCCACTGCAGAAGCACCAGGCTGCTATCTTGTGTGAACAAATTATGCTAGAACTATGGAATATTGTTACTTCCACGTCTTAGACTCATCTTCCACACTGTTGCTTAGCTGCTGTAGAAAACACTTTCAAGCCTGCCCATAACAAATGCATGAGAAAATACATGACACAGGGGGAAGTAGAACTTTAAATATAAGGGTTCATTCACATTGCAGTAGCAGAAAAATAAGCACACCTTTTTTTTAGTACGTTACTAAATAAAAGGACACATTTTATCAGATGCTTTTTAGGAAGGGTTTTAAAGGACGTGACTGCCTGTTCAGTTCGTCGTGGTGTATCAAAAGCCAAAGTGTTGGACACTTAATTGGATTCCTACTTCACCTTTGTAGCTGAAGTCAAGATGTCACAGTAAATAGATGGGCATCAAGATGATACCTTAAGGCATGTAATGAAGTAGCTTCTCCTTCATGGAGATAGCAGGTTGGAGAGATTTAGGATAATTCGTTGTTTCCAGTTCTTCGAGTCAATTTCTGTATTATAAGGGCAGGACCCATGAGTGCTGTGTCATTTGTTAACTTTATATGTGTGTTCCATGGAGCAGTGAGACAAACAGTGGTCCAGCATCTTATTGCTACTGCATTCCAGCATGCAGTAATGTCTGAGGGCTGCCATACTAATGCAGAGGCAGTGTAATGACTGCAAGAAAGATTGTGGTGCGCCGACAGGATGTTCAGTGACAACGTTACACAGGTACAATAAATGGGAATAATAAGGTGAACCTGATACATCCTTTTTACTGGTAAAGAAAGCATAGAGTGTAAAACACAGGAAATTGGATGCTGATCTTCAGAATCAAAAACTAGACAGAGGGTCTTCAGAAAATATCTGACCAACATTACGTAGGTTAACATAAACAGACTGGGCTTGTAGCACTTACCGGGGTAAATTACATTTCACAAAAAGCTCATCGAAAGGAATGCAAAAGAGAATACAAAGAGACAGCCACCTCAGCTCTAAATTATGTGGCACTTCTTAAATAGAACTTAAAATAGCATGAGCTTATATGTCCACGTCCAAGGCACGTGAAGTAATGAGACAGTTAGATGAACAAAATAATCATGGTACCAACAAAGCCCACCACCTCCATAGCCAAGTGGTTAGAGTCACTACCTTCGATGCAGGAGGAGCCAGATTAGATTTCTGGTACCTCCTCAGATTTTTCTGATGTAGGGAATAATGACTGGAGGAATAAGCGACGTGCTGATCACATGTTCCATGATCGTAGACTGCTCCTTCTGCTACTTTGTAGGCAGCAGTCAGGCAGTCGGAAAAGGCTTAAAGGCCTAATCTGTGAGTGTTACTTACATTTATGAACAAAGCCACAGACTACATGCATAAAATACATCTTTTAATAAAAATCAATAAGAATAAGTTGTTTTTCAGTGGTTGCTCAAGTATTTTGGTTGGTTATTGCAGAAATTCATTCTAAGTGTTAACTTTACTGGCCTGCAGAAAGTACTAGTGCAAGGTTCACTTTTAACTTGTAATAAAAGCTTTCTCAATTTTTTTATCAATAAAAATTTAATTTTCTTCATCATCATTATCAAAACACAGAAGAAACAGAGTTCAGTCATCAATCTTAATCCGTACGGGTGATCAGGATGCAGAGCGTATCTTTTGGGTGCTGGGAGTGAAAACTTCTTATATTGTTTAATCCTTTGTGAAGTACCAGGTGTGGCTTGCAGAGGATTGACAGAGCTTACAGCTAGTAGTGGTGTCACATACTGTAGCATGTCAAAATGCATGATGCAGTGCATTCAGCTAATTGTAGTACAGCGTTCACAGGTGATGTGAGTTGCAAAATCCAGTATGATCTTTTGTAAGATGGGGAGAATTTCATCATTCTTCCCTTTTTAATTGCAGGATTTCTCATCTGATATGATTGTAAAATTATATCTTTATTACCTCTTATTAGTTGCCTAGTGACCACCCTAGAGTTGTTCTGTTGCACTGTCTTCTGTATGACTATCAGTCTCCTTGCTAGTCCTTTAACTTCACCTGAATCAACACCTGCCGTTAATTTTTCTAATTGAAAAGGGAGCTCATTTTTCACCCCTAAACTACCTCGAAGGGAGTATATTGAGTCAACCCTATAATAGGCATATGTAATTACAGCAAATATCTTTCCCTGTCATTGTGGGTTTCAGCCATGTAATAAGACTGTGTTCCATTCACTGTAGAACAAAAAGGTATTGACATCCATTTCCTATTTCTTAAACTTTTACAGACTTGAAGAAATAATGAAGAATGAAATTTGTTCCTTGAACTGTAAAGTATTGCATCATGATGTCTAAATGGTAGAACCAAGTGTGTGACTAGTACTCTTGCCACAGTTTCTGCTGTCATGTCGGCAGTGGTGATCAGGACTAGGAAATACGAGAAGTGATCAGTGATCAACAGTATGTATTTATTTTCTTGCTCTGTTATGGAAATATTTCTAGGATGTTCAAAGCTACTATTTCAGAGGATCTGTTTGAAACCTCAGGTAGTGTTTGCAGTGGAATATTAGGCTTATTTTGTTGTGCATCCTGTGCACAAGACATGCAGGCACAAATATGATCTTCAGTGTCACATTGTTGACCTTTCTGCCAATATTTAATCACAAGCTTGAATACTGTCATGATACTGTGCAATAATATGGCACTGAAGTGCTTTTGGTATTACCAGTCAGTTTCCTAGTAGGGTGCTATGATACATAAAATACCATATTCTGACACAAATGTCAGTAGGGAGGCAAATTTGTGGCATTCTTCATATTGCATCAGCTATTTGGGTCTTTTAATTTAGAAGCCACAGTAGTACAGCTTGGTCAGTAGTTACTGTAAAATGTCTACCATAAAGATAGCACATGAAATAATTTGCACTGCATGCCAAAGCTTGCAGCTCCTTCTTGGTGGTGCTGTAATTAATTTTTTTATTATTAAACTATTGGGTTGTATAATTAATTGGTTTCACAATACTGTTTTATTCTTGACTTAGACCACAGCCAGTACATAATCAGGAGCTTCACACACTGGAATGAAAGGTTTTTCAAAGTCCAGATAAACTAGTAGGTGAGATTTTGTCAAAATGTATTTGATTTGTTGTGCTGCCACATCATATTCAGTGCACCAATTGAAAGTTACTCCATTTTTCGGTAATATAGGCTTTATGTCCTAGGCATTATCTTACATGAATCTGTGATTATAGTGTGCGAGACCCATAAATGATTGTAGTTCTTTTACATTTTTCAAAGCAGGAAAGTCATCAACAGCTTCTATAAAGCTTGGTATGGGTTTGATGCCCACTAAACATAATTTGTGGCCCAAGTTATTGCAGTGACAGTACTCTTCTTAAGCATTCTGCACATTCCTTGATTGATCTACATCTACATCCATACTCCGCAAGCCACCTGATGGTGTGTGGTGGAGGGTACCCTGAGTACCACTATCGGTTCTCCCTTCTATTCCAGTCTCGTATTGTTCGTGGAAAGAAGGTTTGTTGGTATGCTTCTGTGTGGGCTCTAATCTCTCTGATTTTATCCTCATGGTCTCTTCGTGAGATATACGTAGGAGGGGGCAATATACTGCTTGACTCTTTGGTGAAGGTATGTTCTCGAAACTTTAACAAAAGCCCGTACCGAGCTACTGAGCGTCTCTCCTGCAGAGTTTTCCACTGGAGTTTATCTATCATCTCCGTAACGCTTTCGCGATTTCTAAATGATCCTGTAACGAAGCGCGCTGCTCTCCGTTGGATCTTCTCTATCTCTTCTATCAACCCTATCTGGTACGGATCCCACACTGCACACTGCTCACTGCTGAGCAGTATTCAAGCGGTGGGCGAACAAGCGTACTGTAACCTACTTCCTTTGTTTTCGGATTGCATTTCCTTAGGATTCTTCCAATGAATCTCAGTCTGGCATTTGCTTTACCGACGATCAACTTTATATGATCATTCCATTTTAAATCACTCCTAATGCGTACTCCCAGATAATTTATGGAATTAACTGCTTCCAGTTGCTTACCTGCTATTTTGTAGCTAAATGATAAGGGATCTATCTTTCTATGTATTTGCAGCACATTACACTTGTCTACATTGAGATTCAATTGCCATTACCTGCACCATGCGTCAATTCGCTGCAGATCCTCCTGCATTTTAGTACAATTGTCCATTGTTACAAGCTCTCAATACACCACAGCATCATCTGCAAAAAGCCTCAGTGAACTTCCGATGTCATCCACAAGGTCATTTATGTATATTGTGAATAGCAACGGTCCTATGACACTCCCCTGCGGAACACCTGAAATGACTCTTACTTCGGAAGACTTCTCTCCATTGAGAATGACATGCTGCGTTCTGTTATCTAGGAACTCTTCAATCCAATCACACAATTGGTCTGATAGTCCATATGCTCTTACTTTGTTCATTAAACGACTGTGGGGAATTGTATCGAACGCCTTGCGGAAGTCAAGAAACACGGTATCTACCTGGGAACCTGTGTCTATGGCCCTCTGAGTCTCGTGGACAAATAGCGCGAGCTGGGTTTCACACGACCATCTTTTTCGAAACCCATGCTGATTCCTACAGAGTAGATTTCTAGTCTCCAGAAAAGTCATTATACTCGAACATAATATGTGTTCCAAAATTCTACAACTGATCGACATTAGAGATATAGGTCTATAGTTCTGAACATCTGTTCGATGCCCCTTCTTGAAAGCGGGGATGACCTGTGCCCTTTTCCAATCCTTTGGAACACTACGCTCTTCTAGAGACCTTCCGTACACCGCTGCAAGGGGGAGGGGGGGGGGGGGGGGGGAGGGGAGGGGAAGTTCCTTCGTGTACTCTGTGTAAAATCGAACTGGTATGCCATCAGGTCCAGTCTGTGTAAAATCGAACTGGTATGCCATCAGGTCCAGCGGCCTTTCCTCTTTTGAGCGATTTTAATTGTTTCTCTATCCCTCTGTCGTCTGTTTCGATATCTACCATTTTGTCATCTGTGTGACAATCTAGAGAAGGAACTACAGTGCAGTCTTCCTCTGTGAAACAGCTTTGGAAAAAGACATTTAGTATTTCGGCCTTTAGTCTGTCATCCTCTGTTTCAGTACCATTTTGGTCACAGAGTGTCTGGATATTTTGTTTTGATCCACCTACTGCTTTGACATAAGACCAAAATTTCTTGGGATTTTCTGCCAAGTCAGTACATAGAACTTTACTTTCAGATTCATTGAGCGCCTCTCGCATAGCCCTCCTCACAGTACATTTCGCTTTGCGTAATTTTTGTTTGTCTGCAAGGCTTTGGCTATGTTTATGTTTGCTGTGAAGTTCCCTTTGCTTCCGCAGCAGTTTTCTAACTCGGTTGTCGTACGACAGTGGCTCTTTTCCATCTCTTACGATCTTGCTTGGCTCATATTCATCTAACGCATATTGTACGATGGTTTTGAACTTTGTCCACTGATCCTCAACACTATCTGTACTTGAGACAAAAATTTTGTGTTGAGCCGTCAGGTACTCTGTAATCTGCTTTTTGTCACTTCTCCGAAACAGAAAAATCTTCCTGCCTTTTTTAATATTTCTATTTACGGCTGAAATCATCGATGCAGTAACCGCTTTATGATCGCTGATCCCCTGTTCTGCATTAACTGTTTCAAATAGTTCAAGTCTGTTTGTCACCAGAAGGTCTAATATGTTATCGCCACGAGTCGGTTCTCTGTTTAACTGCTCAAGGTAGTTTTCAGATAAAGCACTTAAAAAAATTTCACTGGATTCTTTGTCCCTGTCACCCGTTATGAACGTTTGAGTCTCCCAGTCTATATCCGGCAAATTAAAATCTCCACCCAGAACTATAACATGGTGGGGAAATCTAATCGAAATATTTTCCAGATTATCCTTCAGGTGCTCAGCCACAACAGCTGCTGAGCCAGGGGGCCTATAGAGACATCCAATTACCATGTCTGAGCCTGCTTTAACCGTGACCTTCACCCAAATTATTTCACATTTCGGATCTCCATCAATTTCCTTCGATACTATTGCACTTCTTATCACTATAAATACGCCTCCTCCTTCACTCTCCAGCCTGTCTCTGCAGTATACATTCCAATCTGAGTTTAGGATTTCATTACTGTTTATGTCTGGTTTCAGCCAACTTTCTGTTCCTAGTACTATATGGGCATTGTGACTGTTTATTAATGAGAGCAGTTCTGGGACTTTTCTATATTGATCACGAGAAGACAGTGATATCCTAAGCAGTACCAGACACATGGTGAATTTCAGTCCACAAAATAGAAAATGTGCAAACTGTTGTAAAGTAGCAGGTGTATTTCTTAGTCCAAAAGGCATTCTGAGGAATTCACCTAGACCAGAAGGCATAGCAAATGCCATCTTGGGTCTCTCCTGAGGGGCTGTGGGTATTTAATGAGAACCCATCCACATATCTAAGGTGGTGAAATAGTTGCAGTTTGGAGTTTGGTGTAGAGTTCTTTCATCGATGAGGAGGAGGGGGGGGGGGGGGGCAGCAGATATGTATCTTGGGTTGTAACACAATTTACTTCTCATATATGAGCACAAAGGCAGTAAGCTTTCTCTCCCATTGATGCTCATTTCAGGTACTATGACAATGGGTGTTGCTCGTGGTCTCGTTCCAACATCCAACTTCTGTTGAATGCTGTAGTCTGTGACTGTAAGTAAGTGTAAGCATCCCCTGTTGGAATTTCATGCTGTTTTAGGTCTGTGTAAATATTATTTTTCCTTAAACAACCCTGCAAATTTGTCTAATACCTGCTGCAATGGGTTCCTCACTGACTCTGAAAAATGTAATAATTTATCTCAGTTGGTTAGGTGGCACGAAGGGGACACTTCCCAGTTCATCAACATTTTTTGGTTCTTAAAGGACTACTTCCTGTGTCTTCGAACACAATAATTGTGAGTCCCATAAATTTCCTGAGACACTATTTCTTGTACACTGGCCATTACTGCTCCATGTAGAGTTATTACTTCATGTGCTCTGAAGTTATCTAAGCACACAGAAACACACATTTCTCTGTTAATACATTTGGCTCTGCAAATGCTTTGTTTCCCATCTACTTGGAGGTGTTCTTGCACTTTGTTTGTGGTGGGTGGGTTGATCAGGAAGTAACTGCGAGGTCATTAATCTCTGTTGTTATCCAGAGAATTTTACCCATTCCATCACAGATAAATTCAGAATTGTGAGCATTCAACACTAAGGTACACGGTTTGGTGTTAGCTAAGGAAGGGGGATTTTTTGCATGACTCACTCATTCCTTTGAAGTGTTTTCGTTAACAAATTGGTGCACTGAGTCACCTAGTTGGACAGTTTGCAACCTAAAGTCCACAATTCTCTGAAGGTGGCACAGCATTCCCAGAAATAACATAAAAATCCTGTCCTCTTCTCCTAAGCAGTTCCATGTCAAAATTATATTTTCCTTCACTGATCCCCATCTCAGCATGGCATGTTTTCAGTGGATTAATAGTTTCTGTTCTGAATCCACTGATGGCTTTAATGCCTCTTTTTCACCAGGACCTGAAAGTAATCAACTGATATGAGCACCTGTGTTGTTTAAATTGTTCATTGGTTTTCCTTTCAAGTTGCCTTTCACAGTTCCATTCACCATCTCAGTTAACCCTTGCTAACTAACAAGATTAATGGATTCATTGGGAGCTCAAAGCAGCTGCTACACTGGATTCTATTCTATTTCTCATTACCTCCGTGCCCTCAAAATATGCTGCAGCCTCCAGCATATTACGCAAACGATCACATTCAGTAATAAGGTGACTGATCCCTTTTACAGTGAGAATAGCTGAGGTCACAACATTTATTGGCTGTATGGGCTGCATGGTTACAATGCCTCCAGTTTGTCTCTGCAGTGAATACATGTAGAGAATCATTCCCATGAAAGGAAGACAAGACAAAATACTTTACTTCTTCTCCCAGCAATGCTTCTTGTGAAGATGGTGTGGGGGAGGGACACAAATTTTATTCCGCTTTTAATTTGCAGATTTATCACCTAGTTAAACATGTCCATAGCTCTGGAAACTGCCTCAACATAAAGCCCATCATTTGTCCCTTTTGTCTGGTCCCAGGACATCAGTATGAAACAAACTGAGTAGATACAGTCGGCAGAAACTTCAACAACTTGTCCCTTATGTTGACAGGTGTTGGACAATGAGATCCAGTAAAATCTCACAGCTTTGTTGATATATCATTCAGTTAACCCTATGGCCAGTACATCAAAGCTGCTGGCTTTGCACAGTGATTGTATGGAATGTACATAAGATATTGTGTCTCCTGTTAATTTTAGACATGCAATATACAACAGTATCCTATCAGACTGAGAACACATTTGCCCAACATCGCACATATTGTGCACATATGTGGTGACATTTTCAGGTGTCTTTGCTAAGAGTGATGTTATGAAATTAACAACAGGAAAACTGCTGGTCGCATTAGACTATAATACAGGATGAGGAATTGCAGCTTGCCTAATGGAATTTTTGTGAGTTACCTGAATGCGTAGGTGTACTTTTCATTCAGATTGTTATTGCTTTGTGTGCATTCTTAATAGTTAGGACTACTATCTGATCCAGTGAAACCCGAAATGGATCATGACTGCCTGCCTCTGTAGTACCATTTCCCATGAGCAGTCCGTGGGCATTTCATCCACTACAGTTAGTGAGATTCTTTTTCCAAGTTCTAGTTTCTTCAGCTTCTCAGTGAAATGCCTCTAGTCTTTTATGTATGTGTTGGACTTTCTCATATGTGGCTGAAACAGAGGGGCAACTTTTCGCCAGTATATATGTCAATGAGCTTGGAACACTTACAGTTGACCTTAATGGTACATCACATTACAGCCAAGATGATAGG
This sequence comes from Schistocerca serialis cubense, assembly GCF_023864345.2. Taxonomy (NCBI): domain Eukaryota; kingdom Metazoa; phylum Arthropoda; class Insecta; order Orthoptera; family Acrididae; genus Schistocerca; species Schistocerca serialis. The sequence continues at coordinate 556,836,601 of NC_064638.1, read as the reverse complement.
ACTTCTGTGTTGAGCAGGTTCCTCTGTGCATCTGCCTAGAGAGAGAGGATGCTGTGATTAACCAATTCATATTCCATGCGACCTGCTGCATCAAATCTATGCTTGACCTTTTCGAGCACTCCTGACTCACCAACGTACGAACTATTGAAACAGAAGACCTCTCTTCTTCAGCCACATGTGGGAAAGACACATACATGAAGGGCTTGGGACTTTTCATTGAGAAGCTGAAGAAACTGAAAAACCCTGGTCAGTTTTGACATTGCAGGTTGTGGTTGTTTTTTTTTTTTTTTTTTTTTCAAAGAGCCACTCACTGACTCTGGAGTTTATTGGTTCCCTTTTTGCACAGGAGATCACCACGCGGAAAGATGATTTCTATAAACAGGTTGAAGGTGTCACCACTGATAGTTCACTTAGTCTAGTAGGTTTGTCCTTTTATTTATTTATTTATTTATTTATTTTAGGCATAGGCATTTCAAAAGACTGGCGCCAGACTTGTCACTCCATAAATCTAACGTGTGTTGTGGGTGTGTCGGCAACACCAGGTACATAAAATTTACACTGGGGGTAGCAAAAGAACAACAGTTACCCTTTTTAGGTATGCTGGTTATGAGGAATGGTAAGAACCTAGGAAACAGCTTGTATCTAAATAGGCACTTACCAACTGATATCTGCACAAACCTTTCAAATCATCTGAGGCAGAAAAGAGGAATGATTAATGCACACAAGATGAATATGTGAACTGAAGCAACTTGGACCCAAGACGCAACACCTGGAATGTATTCTAAAGAGCAGTCAGTGCTACAATAATTGCATAAGAAATGTTACAAAACCTATCACTCAGTGAAATGACAGCTTAGAAGAAGAATTATCAGGCATGGCATTTCTCCCATACGTCCCCAGGGTGATAAGCAGAATCATCCATATATTGCGCAAACATGGTTTAAAGACTATTTACCAACTGATCAAGGTGATCAGAAAATGTCTCAGATTGGCAAAGGACAAAAGGAACCCAATTGCAGTGTGTGGGAATATGCTGCTTAGTGTGTAAATGTAGAAAAGCCCATGGTGGAACGGTTGGACAATCCATCAATACCAGAAGAATTATCAGGCATGGCATTTCTCCCATACGTCCCCAGGGTGATAAGCAGAATCATCCATATATTGTGCAAACATAGTTTAAAGACTATTTACAAACTGATCAAGGTGATCAGAAAATGTCTCAGATTGGCAAAGGACAAAAGGAACCCAATTGCAGTGTGTGGGAATATGCTGCTTAGTGTGTAAATGTAGAAAAGCCCATGGTGGAAACGGTTGGACAATCCATCAATACCAGGATCGCCAAATGTAAATGATACTGTAAGTTGGAATACGAGGTGGATTCAAGTTCTAAGGCCTCTGATTTTTTTTTTCTCCAGACTGGAAAGAGATAGAAACATGCGCATTGTTTTAAAATGAGGCCGCATTCATTGTCAATACATCCCAGAGATGGCAGCACCGTACGGCAGATGGAATTTTACCGCCAGCGGCGAGAATGAGAACTGTTTTAAATACTTAAAATGGTGACGTTTTCCTTACTTCAACAGTGTGCAATCATTCGTTTTCTGAATTTCCGTGGTGTGAAACCAATTGAAATTCATCGACAGTTGAAGGAGACATGTGGTGATGGAGTTATGGATGTGTCGAAAGTGCGTTCGTGGGTGCGACAGTTTAATGAAGGCAGAACATCGTGTGACAACAAACCGAAACAACCTCGGGCTTGCACAAGCTGGTCTGACGACATGATCGAAAAAGTGGAGAGAATTGTTTTGGGGGATCGCCGAATGACTGTTGAACAGATCGCCTCCAGAGTTAGCACTTCTGTGGGTTCTGTGCACACAATCCTGCATGATGACCTGAAAATGCGAAAAGTGTCATCCAGGTGGGTGCCACGAATGCTGACGGACGACCACATGGCTGCCCGTGTGGCATGTTGCCAAGCAATGTTGACACGCAACGACAGCATGAATGGGGCTTTCTTTTCGTCGGTTGTGACAATGGATGAGACATGGATGCCATTTTTCAATCCAGAAACAAAGCGCCAGTCAGCTCAATGGAAGCACACAGATTCACCGCCACCAAAAAAATTTCAGGTAACCGCCAGTGCTGAAAAAATGATGGTGTCCATGTTCTGGGACAGCGAGGGCGTAATCCTTACCCATTGTGTTCCAAAGGGCACTACGGTAACAGGTGCATCCTACGAAAATGTTTTGAAGAACAAATTCCTTCCTGCACTGCAACAAAAACGTCTGAGAAGGGCTGTGCGTGTGCTGTTTCACCAAGACAACGCACCCGCACATCGAGCTAACGTTACGCAACAGTTTCTTCGTGATAACAACTTTGAAGTGATTCCTCATGCTCCCTACTCACCTGACCTGGCTCCTAGTGACTTTTGGCTTTTTCCAACAATGAAAGACACTCTCCGTGGCCGCACATTCACCAGCCATGCTGCTATTGCCTCAGTGCTTTTCCAGTGCTCAAAACAGACTCCTAAAGAAGCCTTCACTGCTGCCATGGAATCATGGCGTCAGCGTTGTGAAAAATGTGTACGTCTGCAGGGCGATTACGTCAAGAAGTAACGCCAGTTTCATCGATTTCGGGTGAGTAGTTAATTAGAAAACAAATCGGAGGCCTTAGAACTTGAATGCACCTCGTAGGTAGAAAAATTGGTCACTGCAGGGCAGGCATTGTATGAGATAAACCACATCATAAAATTCACCGACTCAAAGGTTCTCACTGTGGAGAAGAGATATTATGCCCTCTTGCCCAGGGAAGCCATAGATATCTTCAAAAATGACAATAGCTTCATCAAGAAAGAAGAAAACCACAACATAAACGGATCCTTGATTCCTGTGCTTACAGCAACCAACCATTGTAGTTAACAAGGGGAAAACCACAGCAGTAATGGCCTTGGGAAAGCCCTCAGAAGTTGGCACAAAAGATACATACAATTTTTAACCCTGAGCTCAACTCCAGTGTGCCACTGGCAATGCCAACAACTCTTACTGGCGAAACATCAGGAAAATCGTTAAACAAATGTTGGCCGAAGAATCTAAGACAGAGCCAACAGGTAATGGTATCAGATATAATCAGTGGCCAAATAATGTGCCACATGTTCTTAAAGAGGCAGTGTAATGAGTACCTTGACTTGTTTTGTTCAAAGAAAGGCATGCTTCTATCTTTGTACCATGTTGTGAATAAAAAGATGGTTCAAGGAACAGATAGTGTGGGCTACACTAATAAACTAGCCTGCATAATTATTTTTAATATATATTAAAGATGGAATTACAGAAATTGTAACAGCAGCAATGAAATCAGAAGGGACTAAAGTGTAAGATATGTGCTAGAAATGGATTGCACCTTATCACCCCAATTCAAATTCTCAAGCTGATCAAGATGCCCAAGGTTTTAAGTATGCACTGGAAGCTAGTAAGTCTGATTAAACATCCAACCTAGATAAACTGTGTACCTGGTTATGTGCCTATCTCAATGCAAAACCCAGCCATGATTATGTTTAGGAGGGATTGATTTAATCAGTCAAGCCTAATAAAATTCGTTGATGTACAGACAAAACCCAAATTAATACCTGTACCTGGTAAGTCATTCATTCAGCGTGGGAGTTTTTATGCACATGAGAAATGACATTAACACAGATGCACGGAAAAATGATGTAGCTGTAAAAAGGGGAGGAAATGTTATGTATTGTATAAAATATTGTAATGGTACTGTTCATAGGACACATTTAGACTAATGTCATGTCTTCAACTTAAGATATACTTTTGTGATCTGGACATCCAACACAACCAAGAGTTTTAGTACAACTTTATTAGACTGCGGCATGTACGCCAATCGCCATAACATTCACTAAACACAATAAGATAAAGCAAATGTATACAAGCACTAATAACGTGATAACTATGCGAGTGTAGCGCACAGGGTTTAAGTAGGCACTCACCTGTGGTGGTCTCTATCGGATGTTCACAGTATTGCTCTTTCATGGTGCACTCTCATGGATGACAACACACTGCTAATGCATGTGGCTTTCAAGTGTGAACACATTGCTTTGTTCCTCTTCCCTTGGGGAACAGGCCAGATTTGTGAGATGCCCGTGGTGTCTTTCCCCGCGAGGCACTGACTGAGATGAGGTGTTATACTGGAATGTATGGTTGGCAGTGCTTGGGGTGCGGGGAGCATCAAAGTCTGCCTTCTCGTGTCAACCTGTATGGTAGGATGGATGACGTTGGCATGAGCTCCATGTCCACATCAGGTTCAAGGCGTGGTGGTGGTGGTGGTGGTGGTGGTGGTGGTGGTGGTGGTGCCACTACAGTTGGTGGTTGAGGCAGAGGAGACTGCTCCGATGCGGACGGGCGCTGGTAGGGTTGCAGAAGAAGCTATGCCAGGTTCGTCCACCGCTGACAGGGGCCCTTCGTTTGTTGTGCCAGGGACTGAGTCACATCAGGTGATCTACCAAGCGGCACAGACTGGCGTGGTGATGTCAGTGTCCTGGCCGAGGTTGTCTGGTCATCCACACGCACGTGCAACTGGTCATAATGACATGCACAGAGGCCCTCCTTTGTACAGATGTCACAGAGACAGTGACTCTGGCATCAGGAGATGATGGCGAGAAGCCATTTTGGATGACAACCAAACCCACGTGCCCAGACAGCCACACTAGGCTGGAAACTGGACGATAGTTGCACGGGTGGCATATCTGGCCAGGCTGCAAGAAGTGCAGGAGCATTTGGGGTTGAACCCATGCAGCAGTTTAGTATGGCTGTTGTCGTCGAATGGTGTGAACCAATGGGAAGACAGAAATTGATCCAAGGCAATGTTAAACCGGGACAGAGTCACATACTTTTTTATTTGAATTTTGAGCGTTCTAACTAACCTTTTGATGTCACTGTTGGACTGCAGCTGATAGGGCGGGTCAAAGATGTGGTAAATCCCATGGGCATTGCCAGAGGCAGCAAAATCCTGGGACACAAGCTAAGGGCCATTATCAGAGAACAACATTGCTTTAAGTCCTCGGTTGGAAAATATTTTTGACGAAACTGTCATGGTGGCAGAGGCTGAAGCTGACGGGGAAATGAACAACATATGGGAACTTAGAGAATGCATCAGTTTCTATTAAACAGTATGCATTAAGGAGAGGACCAGTGAAACCAATGTGGAGACGGTCCCACTGCTGTGGAGGTTGCAGTCACGGAGACAATGTTGCCCACAGGGTAGTGTGCTGCAATGTGCATTGAGAGCATGCTGTAATCAAACTAGTGATATCACCATCCAAACCAGGCCATAAAATACGATGGCAGGCAAACAACTTGTGCGTGAACCCCCCACCCCCAATGATCAGTGAGCAGCAATTGTAAGATCTCCAAACAGAGAGCTGAGGGAACCACTATGCGAGGAGCTGAATAGTCCACATCAAGGAGCAGAACACCATTGAGTACAGAGAAACGATGCCAAAACACACAGTAGTTACGGAGGGGGTCGGGTGACTGCAATGGAGGTGCCTCAGGCCAGCCATGTTATATGCAGTGTATCACTTTTCATAAAATTAGATCAGTAGCACGAGCCTGTGCAACCCAAGTGCTAGTGATTGGGAAATGGTTGACGGTTTTTTGAGCTCATTCATCGACGTGGAAACAGAGTGACTCCTCTTGATCAAAAAGTGTGCAGACCAGCCGCCAGCCGGAAAATGCCAGAGCACATCAGCATTCACATGTTTAGCCGTGGGGCAGAAGTGAATGTCTGGCAATGACGCTGGGGGTGGGGGGGTGGGGAGGGGGGGGGGGGGCAACCAACACAAATCATTTGGGCGGCATACGACTCCTTATGTATATCAGTGACAAAAGTGACGGCAATGGCTTAAATCGTGAAGCTCAGCTGCCCAAGTCTTATAGGAATGTTTCGGTTTCTTGTGACACTGATAGAACTCAACCTGGACAGGCATCCGTTTACAGTAGTATTTCAAAGAAGGCGTCACAGATTATCAAAAGAGAGTGAAGATGTATTCTGCAGGGGGGCCCATTTGGCAGAGAAGTTGACACATGTGAGGCGATAACCAAAACAAAAAGAAAGCTCGGCGTAAAGTGACATCAGTCCATCCAGATGCTTGAAAATGCTGCTGCAACAATTTTTCGGAGGCTTCCCATTCTTCGACAGACTCATCGTAAGCCAGAAACAAGGGATAAACAACAGGGTAGCAACAGGTAAAACAGGAGGTGCAAGGGGTGATGCAACAGGTGATGTAGATTGAGACAGACCCGAACTGGCCAAAGCAAGGGCAATTGTTTGTGATACCTGGGTTAGGTTGTGTTGTGGTGTGGTAAACGCCTCCAGCTATTGACTGAGGTGCTACAATGTCACAGTAAGAACCCCTTGCTTATCAACCAGCTGGCATAAAATCTCATCAGGAGCGCCATCAGACATCTTAGATGCAACAGAGGATGAAGCAGAGACTGAAAACCGCATGGAGAAGAATCCCACACTCGTCGTCACTTGCGTTATAACTTGGACACACAACAAAACCAAGAATGTTAGTACAACTTTATTAGACTGTGGTATGTACACCAGTCACCATAATATACACTGAACACAATAAGATAAGGCAAATGTATGCAAGCAGTAATAACATAAGAACTCCGCAAGCGTAGCATGAGAATGTTAAATAGGCACTCGCCCATGGCGGGCTCTATCGGAAGTTCACACTATTGCTCTTTCGTGGTGCACTCTCACGGATAACAACACACTGCTAATGCACACAGCTTTCAAGTGTGTGCACATTACTTCAGTAGTTGATACAAATTCTGACCCTGCAACTGACAGCGTGCCTGAGTCGAGCACTTACCAGCCCTTGTTAGTTAGTTAGTTAGTTAGTTAGTTCGTTCGTTGCATGTTATGAATGAGCCACCTGTGGTCATCCAGAATAATGGACATATTATGACAAAAGTTGTTTAGCAAGTTGTTCAGGATGTTCAGTGTTGCATTGTAGCTTTAGGATTATTAAAAAACCAGAAGAAAGCACTCCATAGTCCTGGACTGAACTTCTTGAACAACACTCTCATCTTTGTTCACTCAGGAACTGACACTTGCAGAACAGGACTGCTACACACATTATCGTGGCTAATTCTGTCATTCTTCCCTTCTATTTCATTTGACTTTATAAACTTTTGTCATTGTTTGCTGTACATTTGTTTGTACATTGTATATTGTTTGTTGTACATGCACATTTTCATCTGGGATGCATCTGTCTCCATTTAATTCACTTCAATTTGTCCTTGTGCTTATCCTATAGTTCTTCCAAATGAGTGACTCATTTAAGACACTGGATTTACATTTGGGAGAATTGGGGCTATCAAAATTTATGTTTTCCAATGTTTTCGCAAATCATGTATGGCAGATTTTGAGATGGTTCCTGTGGAAATGAAATGGTTGATTGTCTTATCTGTTCTTCCACAATATGAGCTTTTGCACTGTCTCTCTAGTGATTCCATTGTCAATAGGATATTAATATCCAAAGTTACTTCCTTCTTCCACTATAGTTCTGTTCCTAGGGGCCACATCAGTAGTGTCACCTACAACAACTAGACCCTAGCTAATGTCATATCATGTTGCGTCACTCCAGCTTCATACTGTATTTTTCTGCAACTCACAAATTTTATTTCTCCACTTTTTTCTTTTGCAACTAACAACACTATTTGGTTATTTTATGGTAGATGTGCAATGCATTTGGCACTGATGATGATCTATGTAGGTTGGACCATTTGTACTATAGTCTAACTGTGAACTGAAGAGCAAGAAAATGAGTCCCCACACAATCTACCAAGCTACATCACAAAGAGCACTTAAGGCTGCTGGAAAAGCTTATACCAACCATTTCATAGAACACCTTTTGAATCAGTGGTGACCCAGTGTATAGACACTCCCAAATTGTGGCCATTTTCCATTAAATGTGTTAACACTATGCAGAATTCTGACATTGTTTTATTTATTTATTTATTGTTCTGTGGGACCAAATTAAGGAGAAGACTCCATGGTCATGGAATGAGTCAATACATGAAATTATAATACGATAGTAGAAACAGATAAAATGAAATACAAGAAACATATTCAGGCGACAACTCGTAAGTTTAAATAAAGAAAATCAACAATTTAACACTGGAATTTGCTTAATTTTTCAGCTCTTCCAAGAGCTCCTCGACAGAATAGGTGGAGTGAGCCAAGAGGAAACTCTTTAGTTTAGACTTTAAAGCGTTTGGGCTACTGCTAAGATTTTTGAGTTCTTGTGGTAGCTTATTGAAAATGGATGCAGCAGAATAGTGCACTCCTTTCTGCACAAGAGTCAAGGAAGTGCATTCCACATGCAAATTTGATTTCTGCCTAGTATTAACTGAATGAAAGATGCTAACTCTTGGGAATAAGCTAATATTGCTAACAACAAATGACATTAAAGAAAATATATACTATGAGGGCAATGTCAGAATTCCCAGACTGTTAAATAGGGATCGACAAGAGGTTCTCCAACTTACACCACATATAGCTCGAACAGCCCGTTTTTGAGCCAAAAATACCCTTTTTGAATCAGAAGAATTACCCCAAAAAATAATACCATATGACATATGCGAAGTAGACTACTTTTTGTGTTGAACTGTCACTTATTTCAGATACTGTTCTAATGGTAAATAAAGCAGCATTTAGTTTCTGAACAAGATCCTGAACATCGGCTTTCCACAACAGCTTACTATCTATCAGAATGCCTAGGAACTTGAACTGTTCCGTCTCACTGATAATATGCCCATTCTGTCTGATCAAAATATCAGTTCTTGCTGAATTGTGAGTTAGAAACTGTAAAAACTGAGTCTTACTGTGATTTAGCATCAAATTATTTTCCACAAGCCATGAACTGATTTCATGAACTATATTATTTGATAATGTTTCAATAGTACACACAAGATCCTTCATTACCAAGCTGGTGTCATCAGCAAACAGAAATATTTTTGAATCACCTGTAATACTAGAAGGCATATAATTTATGTAAATAAGAAACAGAAGTGGCCCCAGCACCGACCCTTGGGGAAAGCCCCACTTAACAGTGCTCCATTAGGACTGAACATCACTACCACTCTCAATATTGCGGAGAATTACCTTCTGCTTTCTATTCTTAAAGTAAGGGGCAAACCAATTGTAAGCTACTCCTCTTACTCCATAATGGTCCAACTTCTGCAGTAATATTTTGTGCTCAACTCAGTCAAAAGCCTTCGTCTAATCAAAGAAAACACCTAGCATTCGCAACCTTTTATTTAATCTGTCCACCTCACAGAGAAAAGAGAATATAACATTTTCAGTTGTTAAACCATTTCTAAAACCAAACTGTAAATAAGTGGCTTCACTACGGAGTACTTTAATCGGTCAGGAAACTGACCACTCCTAAAGGAAAAGTTACAGATATGGCTAAGTACTGGGCTGACATACATAGAACAATGCTTCAGTATTCTGCTAGATACCCCGTCATATCCATGAGAGTTCTTGGCCTTTAGTGATTTAATTATTAACTCAATCTCCCTCTTGTCAGTATCATGGAGGAGCATTTCAGGTAACAGTCTCGGAACACTTTTTTCTGTGAGCGCTATATGATTCCCTGTTGGGACTAGGTTTCTATTTAGTTCACCTGCTATATTCAGAAAGTGATTATTAAATACTGTACATATATGCGACTTATCGGTAAAACGGACATTCCCACTACACACTGATTCTATATCCTCGACCTGTCTCTGCAGACCTGCCACTTCCTTTACGACTGACCATATGGTTTTAATTTTATCCTGAGACTTAGCTATTCTGTCTGCATACCACATACTTTTTGCCTTCCTAATAACTTTTTTAAGCACCTTACAATACTGTTTGTAATGGGCTGTTGCATTTAGATTTTGACTGTTTCTAACGTTTTGATATAATTTCCACTTTGTTCTACAGGATATTTTTATCCCTCTAGTCAGCCACCCAGGCTGTCTGTTTGTGCTAGTACCCTGTTTTGAACGTTCTAATGGAAAGCAACTTTCAAAAAGCACGAGAAAAGTCTTGAGGAAAGCATTATATTTATCGTCTACTGTATCAGCACTATAAACATCTTGCCACTCTTGTTCCTTGATAAGGTTTACAAAGGTCTCTACAGCAACTGGATCAGCTTTCCTAAAAAGTTGATAACTATATTTAACGTGTCTTGCAGCACAAAAATATTTTAGAGTTAAAACTTGTGCATCATGATCTGAAAGGCCATTCACTTTTTTGCTAACAGAATGCCCTTCTAGTAATGAGGAATGAACAAAAATGTTGTTTATGGTTGTTCTACTGTTCCCATACACTCTCGTTCGAAAGAATACGGTTTGCATAAGATTATATGAATTAAGGAGGTCTACCAGCATCCTTTTCCTTGCACAATCACTTATACAATTAATATTGAAGTCATCACATATAACTAACTTTTTGTATTTCCTATAAAGTGAACCAAGAACCTCCTGTAGCGTTAGCAAAAATGTTGTGAAATCGGAGTCTGGGGATCTATAAATAACAACAGTTAGAAGTCTAACTCCACTAAATTTAACCACACCTGCACAACATTCAAACACCTTTTCAGTGCAGTACTTTCAAACATCAATTGACTCAAATGGGATACCATTTTTCACATATATGGCTACTCCCCCACACCGCAAAGAGCTCCTAGAGAAGCTGCCAGCCAACCTGTATCCTGGTAAAGGAAGCCTCTGAATTACCTACTTATTTAAGAAGTGTTCAGATATACCAATAATTTCATCTCTAATACCTTGTATATTTTGATGAAATATACTAATTCCCTCATTACTCGGATACCTAAGCTTTGTCGAAAGTGGTTTCTTTGTTAGAGAGACTCCCCTTAAGCAGGAATACCTATCAACTGACTTCAATCTAAAAAAGGTGCAGCTCTAACACCCACTAGTACAAGAATTTCCCATGAGTGCTTCGCCAACTCCCCTTTTCCATGCCTGTTGAGGTGCAGGCCATGTCTAGTGAAACCCGTCCTGGTGATAGACTCCACCGACACCACTGAAATGTGACTCATGCCTTCTGTCATCAGCGCACCCCCAAGTCTCATGTTATTACGCTTGACGGCTGTATTAAGATGAGGCCGATCGTGACGCTGAAACAGTTCCACGAAATGCACATTCGTGTTGCCAGTCTGAGTGGCTATTATTTCCAGGTCACCATCTATGTCATACTCCCCATCCCTATCAATACTATTACCAGCCCCACCCACAATCACTACCTGATCCTCTTTAGCAAAATCCCTACATAACCCCCCTATGTTAACAGTCACCTGAGCCAATTCTGCATTAGGCTTCACAATGCTGGTGACCTGGTGCTCATTCCCCAACACTTCCTGCAACTGCTGGCCTACACCTCTACCATGAGAACTACCTAATAGCAGAACCTTCTTCTTTCTCTTAGACTTTGCAACTGTCCTAGTCACCGTAACTGCTGAGGTCTGCTGCATACTTCCTACATCTACAGCTACTAGAGATTCCTCTCCACTAGACTCTGACAGTTGATCATATCTATTGCAAACACCAATAGTAAAACTATCTGAAAATCTCCTTCTCCTAGCAGATCTCTTGCCAACAGCCAGCTCTCATTTCCCAACCCCCTTCTCCCTCCTCATCCTATCTAGCGCATCCTGCGTGTTTCTCAACTGCACCTGAAGGACACAGATCTTACGCTCCTGCTCCTCTATCAATTTACTCTTGCTACATAATCTGCAGTTCCAGGAGAGGATCTCACCAGAATGCCCACTGGCTTCCCCACTGCATTCCCCCCAGTGAAAATACTTTGAACAAGTCTCACACCGCACTCCACTACTCTCGAACCTACGGCAAAGCCCACACTTCTTACTCATGGTAAAATTTTACAGTTATTGAAACAAGAAAACTACTTTATCTAAGTTCCACTAGTGCAATAAGAAGATGTTAAAAAAACTGACTACAAAAATCACAAACTTACTCTACAAGGGAAGTAACTACTATTATTAACAGTATTAATCAACAGCAAATGAGAATATAACAAAAGACTAACACAGAAAGAAAATCAAATGTCTAATGACACAGTAATGAAACTGAAAACAGTTCCCAAAAATTTCTTCTGAAATTATTTCACCAGAAAACACCAAGAACACCTGTTGGAGACTACTAAAGTTCCTGAATAAACCACTATACACAAACAATTAATTAGTACTTAGCTTTCGATGCGCCGCTACAGCTGCAACTGGTCAGTGTGGAATGTAAACACAGGTAAGAGGTTAAGTTGCTCGATACAAAACACTCATAAATATCAGGTCACAACACAAGAAAGGCAGAGGTGAATGAAGAAACCACTAATAAGTCACTTATATAGCAAATATTATCACAAAAACCATTAAAATATGTATCTGAAACCTAAAAATATATGAAAACTTAGAGTGTGATCTCTCACGCAGTCACGTGCTTATGACGTCAAACCAATACGTAATTCGTATAACTAGTGCAGGAGATGCACATGAATAGAATTAGAATCTATGTAAATCACAGCACACTGTAATGCGATATTAGATGGAAAATTGATCTAGTTATCCTTCCTCCTCCATCACAAACATGTCTTCAAGAAATTGCATACATTGTAAAGGTGAGAGAAATTTCAATCAGTTGTCTGCGTATGAAATTGATGAACAGCCTGTCAACATGACCAGTTCTTGCCGGATGTCATAATGCTTTGTCTTACATATATGGAGCCGGGTCCTTATATGTCACAAATGCTGTAATATTGAACTGCATATTATTTTAAATTTTATGGTTGTATGTTTCTAGAAGGTTGTAGCTCATGTATGTTGGACCCACAATGGTTGACTCCATCTCATAAATGGAACAGAGTAGGTCTATCCACACAGCACCTCTTGCATTAAACTGAAGAATGTGATGATTTTCTAACAGGGTTCATTATAGGATGCACACACACATGCACTTGTATGTATAAAGCACTTCCATGAGTCTTGCAAGGTTAGGGTGACTATGTTTTTGGAACATACATATTGTTGAAATTCCAGCCTCATAATCAGACTATTAATGCCACAGCTTACTGAATGATCTGTAGGTACTTCAACTAGTTATATGTGTAAAATGACATGGGCTCCAGGCAATGGGTGTGATTCTTCTAAATGACAATGCCTGCTTTCACACAAAATAAACACATGTTATTTCAGATATTTCATAGGGAATGCTTGGAATATCTACTTTATAGCCCTGACTTCACCTCCAGTGGTGTACATCTGTTTAGATCCCCTAAAAATGCTCCGATTGGGCAGCACTTTGAAGACTTTGAGGCTGTAATGCAAGACTTCATTTGTTGGGTGCAAAAGCTGCCACAATACTTTTCTATAAGCTATAATGTTTTTGCCATATGTGTCATGAAAGGCATATCCACTGAAGTAACTTTATGTAATTTGATTATCTTTCATGGACAGTTAAACTGAGAGTCATGTATTAAAACAAGATGTAATTTTCATAATGCTTAGTAAGATAAAAATCACTTGCTTATTTCATTAACAACACTGTGGTACTTGAAAAATCGCAAGCTCTGTAAGACTAGGAAATTTCTTTATGATTGCTTATCTTTGTAGTTATCATGTTTGCTGCAGAGTTAGCCAGACATCTGCTGGAGGGAGCTGAGAACTTTGACACCCGTGTATGGGTTGCAGCTGTTGCTGTCGTCATGGGAACACTGCTGATGCTTGCTATTGGCACTTGTTACCTGCTGTACAAGGAATGTCACATTCCATCTAGTAAGTACCATTCTGTAACTGGAACAACAGTATTAGTTTTTAGCAACATGTACTAACTTTGTCTGTTAACTCTGCATGCAGCTTTTGAAAGTGAATGACTAGTAAATAATAATGATTGCCAGATATGTAAAAAATAAGAATACTGTTAGAATCATAACCAACATATCATAAGCATGGCTGTATTAAAGTTATTTTGTGTATCAGCTGTACTTGACATTATTCTTTGGTCACAATTTGTTTATTTCCAACTCTTTTACAGCACCGTAGTTTATCATTTTCTTGAGGTTTACGGGCCTACTTCACTGTTGAACAGGCATACTTCTGAATTTATAATCAGCTTCATTTTTCATTCATAGCTTTGTCTGTTAACTTCTTTTACAAATGTCTATCAACAGTCTATATATAATCATCCAAATTATTGTGTCAACTACACAGTTCATTTTATATGACTCATTATGTGTGTCACATGAACATCTAACTAAACATGAATGTATTCTTGGACAATATAATTTCCAACCCAGAAGAAACTGAATTACAGTGTGTTGTAGTAGATCCTGTGCTGTCGGTTCTTCTAGGCTTATGGATGACTAGTGAAAGTGTTAATTATAGTGTACAGCAACCCTCCTATATTAAGAAGTTCAGAACATTAAAAGCAGATTACATTATGCACTTGAAGTATGGGTTATCCGAGGTTGAGAGGGGAATTCAGAGTAACTGTGACAACATTGGCCCTATCTTTGATATGTTTATTGATAGCCTCTATAACTTACTCAGTAAATGTTGCCCACAAGTAAGAATAACTACTCCCCTATGTAAAAGAACTAAGAGGTGGGCTTTTTGCCTTGTACACCATGACAAAAGCTGGCAATCCTGTTATGAAACAGAGATATGGGGTAGAATAATAATAAACACACACAGGACAGAAACGCAAATAGCAGGAAATGCAAAGCAGCCTGGAAGGTACTAAACTTCATAGTGGGGAAACTCATAATGAAGCAAGTGACTCCAGTCTCACCTGATGTGCTAAATAACTTCTTCATAAGCAGTGCAAGTCATGGAGAATCTACTATCTCAGCAACAGATGAAAACAGTTCTGAAGTTACTTTGGGCAATATAGGTGTACCTGATTTGTTACTTTCAAGTAGACTCAGATTAATTGCCAGATTGTATACCAAACTGTGTCTAAACAAGGTAACTCACATAGTGAAGATATCTATGGCTTCTCAAATTACATCCTAAAATGTGTAATTGATATTATAATGTTTCCTCTGACTTACTTTATAGACTGTGTGCTTCAAGCTGGAAAATTCCCTGGTGTCTTGAAATTTACAATTGTTGCCCCAGTTTATAATAAGGGAGATAGAAACAGTCCTGACAGCTACAGGTCAGTATCCCTCATTCCTGTTGTATCTGTTGTCATAGAATACTGCGTGAAACAACTACTTTGCAGCTACATTGCGAACAATCTGCTAATATCTTCTGTGCTATACAACTGTAGGCCTGGTCTGTCCACCACTGAAGCTCTAAAATCTCTGGTTACAGATGTTGTGGGATGTTTTGAATGCCATTCTTTTGCCTGTACTGTGCTCCTGGATCTAAGTACAGCATTTGAACTGTGTCATGTGATTTCCTAAATCTAAATTTGAAAAATATGGCATCAAGGATAATGTATCAATAGTATCTCGTAGCTAGGAAACAAGTTGTTAGCATAAATAACTATAGATCAAGTGCCCTGCCTGTTACTACAGGAGTGTCGCAACACTCTGTCCCACGCCTTTTTGTTTTTCTTGTACAAATTAGAATGCTCTGCCTTGTTCTTTTCCCTGCAAGGCATAACCCTTTTACAGTCAGCCATTTTGAGTGGTGAATGCTAAAAATGTCATATAGTCTTTATACTGTCAAACAGTGTTCTATTTAAATTGCCACATGTCATGCTGCTTTCAGTATAAAACTATGAAAAAATGCCATTCACCTACAGAAGTAAGTAGTTTATTATGGTATACCCAGATTTTCATGTTTCATCACTTTAAATTGTTTATAAGTGACAAAATAAAAAGTATTTAATATATATATATATAAAAAACAAAGATGATGTGACTTACCATACGAAAGCGCTGGCAGGTCGATAGAAATACAAACAGACACATACATACACACAAAATTCTAGCTTTCGCAACCAATGGTTGCTTCGTCAGGGGGAAAAAAGGACAGGTATACACTCGCGCACACACACACACACACATCCGTCCGCACATACACAGACACAAGCAGACATTTGTAAAAGCAAAGAGTTTGGGTAGAGATGTCAGTCGAGGCGAAAGTACAGAGGCAAAGATGTTGTTGAAAGACAGGTGAGGTATGAGCGGCGGCAAATTGAAATTAGCGGAGATTGAGGCCTGGCAGATAACGAGAAGAGAGGATATACTGAAGGGCAAGTTCCCATCTCCAGAGTTCTGACGGGTTGGTGTTAGTGGGAAGTATCCAGATAACCCGGACGGTGTAACACTGTGCCAAGATGTGCTGGCCGTGCACCAAGGCATGTTTAGCCACAGGGTGATCCTCATTACCAACCAACACTGTCTGCCTGTGTCCATTCATGCAAATGGACAGTTTGTTGCTGGTCACTCCCACATAGAAAGCTTCACAGTGTAGGCAGGTCAGTTGGTAAATCACGTGGGTGCTTTCACACGTGGCTCTGCCTTTGATCGTGTACACCTTCCGGGTTACAGGACTGGAGTAGGTGCATGGGACAGGTTTTACACCGGGGGCGGTTACAAGGGTAGGAGCCAGAGGGTAGGGAGGGTGGTTTGGGGATTTCATAGGGATGAACTAAGAGGTTACGAAGGTTAGGTGGACGGCGGAAAGACACTCTTGATGGAGTGGGGAGGATTTCATGAAGGATGGATCTCATTTCAGGGCAGGATTTGAGGAAGTCATATCCCTGCTGGAGAGCCACATTCAGAGTCTGATCCAGTCCTGGAAAGTATCCTGTCACAAGTGGGGCACTTTTGGGGTTCTTCTGTGGGAGGTTCTGGGTATGAGGAGATGAGGAAGTGGCTCTGGTTATTTGCTTCTGTACCAGGTCGGGAGGGTAGTTGCGGGACGCGAAAGCTGTTTTCGGGTTGTTGGTGTAATGGTTCAGGGATTCCGGACTGGAGCAGATTCGTTTGCCACGAAGACCTAGGCTGTAGGGAAGGGGCCGTTTGATGTGGAATGGATGGCAGCTGTCATAATGGAGGTACTGTTGCTTGTTGGTGGGTTTGATGTGGACGGACGTGTGAAGCTGGCCATTGGACAGATGGAGGTCAACGTCAAGGAAAGTGGCATGGGATTTGGAGTAGGACCAGGTGAATCTGATGGAACCAAAGCAGTTGAGGTTGGAGAGGAAATTCTGGAGTTCTTCTTCACTGTGAGTCCAGATCATGAAGATGTCATCAATAAATCTGTACCAAACTTTGGGTTGGCAGGCCTGGGTAACCAAGATGGCTTCCTCTAAGCGACCCATGAATAGGTTGGCATACGAGGGGGCCATCCTGGTACCCATGGCTGTTCCCTTTAATTGTTGGTATGTCTGGCCTTCAAAAGTGAAGAAGTTGTGGGTCGGGATGAAGCTGGCTAAGGTAATGAGGAAAGAGATTTTAGGTAGGGTGGCAGGTGATTGGCGTGAAAGGAAGTGCTCCATCGCAGTGAGGCCCTGGACGTGCGGAATATTTGTGTATAAGGAAGTGGCATCAATGGTTACAAGGATGGTTTCCGGGGGTAACAGACTGGGTAAGGATTCCAGGCATTCGAGAAAGTGGTTGGTGTCTTTGATGAAGGATGGGAGACTGCATGTAATGGGTTGAAGGTGTTGATTTACATAGACAGAGATACGTTCTGTGGGGGCTTGGTAACCAGCTACAATGGGACGGCCAGGATGATTGGGTTTGTGAATTTTAGGAAGAAGGTAGAAGGTAGGGGTGCGGGATGTTGGTGGGGTCAGGAAGTTGATGGAGTCAGGTGAAAGGTTTTGTAGGGGGCCTAAGGTTCTGAGGATTCCTTGAAGCTCCGCCTGGACATCAGGAATGGGATTACCGTGGCAAACTTTGTATGTAGTGTTGTCTGAAAGCTGACGCAGTCCCTCAGCCACATACTCCCGACGATTGAGTACCACGGTCGTGGAACCCTTGTCCGCCGGAAGAATGACGATGGATCGGTCAGCCTTCAGATCATGGATAGCTTGGGCTTCAGCAGTGGTGATGTTGGGAGTAGGATTAAGGTTTTTTTAAGAAGAATTGAGAGGCAAGGCTGGAAGTCAGAAATTCCTGGAAAGTTTGGAGAGGGTGATTTTGAGGAAGAGGAGGTGGGTCCCGCTGTGACGGAGGACGGAACTGTTCCAGGCAGGGTTCAATTTGGATAGTGTCTTGGGGAGTTGGATCATTAGTTGTAGGATTAGGATCATTAAATTACTTTTGTTTGGTAAGTCACATCATCTTTGTTTTTATAATATATATATTTGATTTTGTTTCCATATAATTAACACTACACTTGATTTCAAGAAAGTTCACAAATGTTCAAAAACAAATACAAATTTCGTAGTAAAATGACAAAAGAAAAATGAATTTTTAATATTATTTACAGAAATAATAAGTATAATAATTGGACAGTGTGTTATAGTCTTCCTGAAGTATGCAGTTCTGTATCACCTGACACTTGTGTTTTGGAGCAGAATACATTTTACCATACCATGGAAATGCCTTAGATGGTTTTGTGCTCCTGAATGAAAACAGTGTAGGTCTTTCGTTGAGTTCTGTATTCAGTATGTTTTGTTGATTCCCATATTCAGTAAGCAGGCTGTAAAACCTATTACTGTAGCTATTGTGATGTTCTTCCACTCTTTATTTGGCTGGACAAAGTAGCAGCATGTTTGGATGTAAATTGCTTAGCCGAGTGGTTTATTTTGGTGACAGTTGAAGTAATGCTACAGTGAAAAATAAACTGAAATATTCAGTTGCATAAGATCCCACTGGATGTGGCAGCAACTGTAGTGTTTCAAGTGCATTCACTTCAATGTAATGTGTATTTCCCATTCTGTCTTCATTTTCAAGCAATATACCAGCAAGAACATCACTGCCACTTTCTATACAACTGCTACACTTACTAAAATACTCTGTATCACTAGTATTTTTCAATAATTCATGAATTACATTGTTCGACACTTTAAAAAAAAATTAAATTACTAATGCAAATGCAAACACAAACCAAAATCATTAACTTAGAGAAAAATTGCACAGAAACAATATTAAATGACAAAACCGCACAAAAACAGCAACTGTAGATGAAATAACTAAATGCAAACAAGTATTATGAAGAAAAATGTCTAAATGAACAGTGCAATAGCAGAGTTATCAGTTGTTGAATATCACAGTGACAATGCTCAAAAGTTGATAACAAGTGGTGTACACACAAATCAAAACATCGAGCATCATACCAAGCACACTAGATACATCTAATGGTGAATTTTATAAGTTAAGCAAAGTAAACAGAGTACCAACAAAGTGGCACTCTGACAGTACTGTTGTCGGTAAGGGATAACAATAGATTATTGCCTTGACATTCAAAAGGGTTAATATATGGTGATGATACAATCCTTATAATGACAAATCCTAATACAAATGAAATGGAAAGGAAAACACTGAGAATGGTTGACAAGTCTGTTCAACTGATGCAAAAGGATGAGCTAATACTAAATAAAAACAAAACAGAAATTAAGTACTTACATCTACTTTGCAAAAAAGTGAAAAAATAAATCTGTCAGACAGAATCAGTTTGGACCTACATCTTAAGTGGAATGCTCAAGCAGATCAATTGTGCATTGTATTCCAAACAGTGTCATGCTGACCACATTTCAAAGAATTAAACATATTAACTTGCCTTCTCTCTATTTCAAAGACTGTCTTCTGTCTATCCACAATTATTGAACAAGGAACAGAAAGAATATAGGCTTATAATGTCTAGAAAGTTCCAAAAAACTTTCAAATATACTGGCAGAAAATCCGTATAATAAGCTACCCTTCGCAGTGACAGACTTACCATACAATTTTTGTGAGAAGTATGCATAGAACCTACTAATTGACAGCCGTGTTTATGAAGTAGAATAATTCTATAACACTGTGGTATCCTAAACCAAACATTTATTTTTTAATGTAAAATATAAATCTTATGTCTAATTTTTAATATAAATTGTATTGTTTTGTACATACCAAAACCCTTATGATATACAGGATCAGCAGTTGACGAATAAATTTGAAACAAATATTAGTAAAGGCGTACATCTGACACCATATTTTGATCCAGTATAGCTACATTTATCCTTGAGGCATCATCTTCAAACTCTTGTTTTTAAGAAGATTAGAAATCGTATGCTTTCTCATTGAAACTTTGTTACAGTGAGCTAAGCATATATCTTGAGCTTCCATTCCACGACTTCAGTCTGCTTTACCCAGTCTCATTTCACTCTAAACTTCAGTCACCAAGTGGTGGTGAAGACCGTGAACTTTGGGGTGGTGGTGGTGGTGGTGGTGGTGGTGGTGGTGTGTGTGTGCGTGTGTGTGTGTGTGTTCACCACACTGGTTGAAATTTTCTGTGATACTCCAAAGTGCTTCAGGTGACTGCCAGAACAGTTCCTACAATAGGAAACCACAGTTGATGTGAAATGTTATTCTCTAACCTCCCTCACTTCACAGAAGATTTCTTGCTAACAAAAGCACTAACTCTGCTGGATAAAGGATATTCAGGAGGGACTGGCACTTTTAACACTTCTTCATTTTCACTGAGTTGAAGTCGGGACATTTACGACCAAATTCTAAGAGGTAGAAGGAGAAAAGTGATGGCAGGTTGACCCTGTGAGGTATTGAGCTACATGCAAGACAAATGCTTCCAGAAAAGACTTCATACAATTGCATTTTATGTTAATTCTCTTTTTCAGGTAAGCTTTTCTTTCTAGTGTGATTTAACATGTTATTACAGATTTATTTCTACCTTTATCAGTTACTTTGTTGGCCAAAGAACAGAATTCATCTACTGCTTTCGGTGTCTTGTTTACTAATTTAATTCTCTCCAAATCTTGTGATTTGATTTGAATACACTCAATTACCCTAGTTTTACTTTTATTCCTCATCACCCTTTAACCTCTTTTTCCACACATTATTCATTCAATTACACTAACTTTCTCCTTTTTCTGTTTCTAAGAGAGTTAATATGACATTGGCAGATCTTAATGTTTTTATTTCTTCTCTCTGAATTTAAATACCTTTTCCAAATTTCTCTCTATTTTTCCTGTACTGCTTTCTCAATATACAGATTGAGTAACATAAAACCCATCTCACTCAATTCGCAGTGTGGGGAAAACAAAGCAAGCCTCTAGTGAATATGAAGCTAAGCATTGTTGTGAAGACAGTCTACAAGAAAGAATTCCACACCTACAATTTTGGATTGCTACTTGTAGTTGTTGTAGGGTGTCACTGTATTGGTTTTCATTGATTCTAGTGTTTCTTGGCATTAAATTGACCTTGAGAAAACCACTTATATCCTAAAAAACTGTTGCATTGTTGTTTTTTAAGTTTGTTTGCATTTTCACAGGTTTTTTTCTGTGATGAGGGATGATGCCACTTGAGTGGTTGACACTTGATCTCTGTGATAAAGTGAGATACCCATGTCTTATTTCTAGTAACTTTTTGATAAAGAAGGGCATTTGCATCTGCTTCATACCACATCAAAAATATCAGTGATGCAGGAATTTTCAGTTGTAGGGGAACTAGTCAGGCAAAAACTTTACTATGGGCCTGTGTGTTAGTATACAGTATCACCAGGTGCAAAAATGTTTGGGGAAAAATGTGTTGTTGCTCTAGGGCAACACATCGTGTTTCACAGGTTTCTTCTTTATTTGAATCTTCAAGTCATCTATGAGTATTGACACAGATCAGGGTGAGTTTCACCCATTGTTGAACATTTAACACCAATTTCTCACATTTCTACTGTGTCACCACTCCCTACAGTTGACTGTAAATTCCTTCAGGTTTCAATTTCAGTGCATTTAAAAATCAAATAAACCTCTAGCATCACATTTGGAAATAATTTGTGTTGCACAGTTCATTTTAAACAGTTACAGAATACACAATAATAATTTGTTTGACTGGCACTCACATATCACTGAGACAAGATGCTGAGGTTGAGTTTGACCATGTGTAGAAGTCTGATATCACACTGCACAGGGAGCATGGAGTGTAGGTTGTTACCTTATGGATTACTCTCATATTATCTTACATGTTCCGTTATCTTCTTCTTCTTCTTCTTTTGTTTTGGCCATCTTAGGACTATGTAATTCATTTCAGCTTCATTTCTTCTGGTCTTTCTTCTTTCCCAATATTCTTTCATTCTCATTATTTGCAACCTTCTTCATTCTTCTGTTGAAGATGATTTTGTTCTGGGTCTTGTTCTGTGCTTGAAAGCTTTGAAGGCCTGAATTTTTTATTTAAAAATCACCCTTTTGTGTATCTTGTTCGTGTCTTCTCATTTCTTCCAGATCTCTTTGTATCTCTTGGATCCATCGTACTTTGGTTTTCTTGTTCATTAGAAATTGTGCGATTCACCATGTTAACCTCACCTGGTCCATTCAGAGGATGTGTCTGAAGAACATGCTCCTTCTTTTCTGATGACGTCAGAATTTTTTTCTGTCTTAGTATACAGTTCCTGGTTGGCTCGGTTTCTAAATTGACCATCTTCTGTTCTTCGGTATCCTAATATTCTCCTGAGGATCTTTCGTTCTATCAGTTCTAGCCTCTTGATCACTCCGGTTCTTGCTAAGTTGAGAGTTTTTGCTGCGTATAGAGCTTCAGGGTGGATCACTATTTGGTAATGTTTCAATTTTGCGTTTATTGAAATATTCTTCTTATTATAGGTGTTGATAGTTAGTTTATAAGCTAAGTTCATTTTGTTTATTCATGCTCCCATTGCTTCTTTTTTGGTCATTCCAATGTCTATCCATTCTCCAAGGCATTCGAATCTCTCCACCTTCTGAAGTTTCCCTCCTCCTGTTGTCATCCATTTAGGAGCTGTCATGATGTTTGTCATATGTTGTGTCTTCTCAATAGAGATCTGTAGGTCTGCTTTAGCTACCTGTATGTGCAGTTCTGAGGTGTGGTTAACAGTCTCTTCTAGTAACTCGGACAAGATCACAATATCATCTGTGAATGCTAGACAATCTACCCGTATTCCTTTATTCTTACACCCTAGTTGTATTCCACCCATTCCTTTCATTCCTTGTCACTACTCTCTGATCACCTTATCAAGGATACAATTAAAGAGCAGAGGGAGAGTCCGTCTCCCTTTCTCACCCCGATTTTAATCTTAAAGGCCCCCGACAGCTTTCCTCTGAACTTGACCTTGAATGTTGTGTTGCTTAGGGTTTGTTTAACCAGTTTACTGGATTTTCTATCAAAGCTCGTCTCCCCTAAAATTTGGAACACTATGTCTACAGAATCATAGGCTCTCTTGAAGTCTGTGAATGAAAGCACAACCTTTTTGCTCCTCTGTTTTTGATAAGTGATTATCAGTTTTAGGTTCAGGATCTGTTCTGCACATGATCTCTCCTTTTTGAAGCCCCCTTGGTACTCATCAATCTGTGGATTTAGTTGTTCTTCCACTCTATTTAGCAGTGCTTTTGACAATACCTTATAGGCCACAGGTATTAAAGAAATTCCCCTGTAGTTCCCAGGTTCCGTCTTACCGCTTTGCTTGTGTATAGGATATGTATTAGTGCCGATGTGCAACCTTCTGGAAGCTGCTCTTCTTTCCAGATTTTTCGTTTAATTTGTTAAATGTAATACATGTTTGTTTTTGTAGATAATAATTTGTTACATAATAATCATAGATTTGGTATTACATTATAGTTTTTTGTAGTTAAAATTGTCCCGTTATTAGGTGAGAAACAGCTTTTTGTAGCGCAATTTCAGTGTGTTAAATTAAAATTTGTTTCTACTTATGATTTGTGGTCTTATTAGTGCATATGTGCTTAGCTGGAGAAATAGTTTGACGGTTTGTGTACCCAGGCTGTCCCAGTTTTCAGCATTTTATGAACACATTTCAACATAACACCTCTCTTCTACAGTTTGCTGTGTTTTAGTGTGGTTTATTTGCTGTATGATGTAGTGTGCCAACTCTCTCTCTCTCTGTCTTCCCATATATATGAATAAACAGAGATGACAATAAGCACAAATTTAACATTTACAGAATGCGAACAGCAACAGTCATAAATATACATGTTACATCAAACCACCCACAAAATAAAAAAATAGCAGCTTTCCAACATATGATACACAGATTTACTAAAATTCCTCTCTGCAGAGAAAATGAAAAAGAATTGGAAACAATACAACTCATATTAAAAAACAATGGATACAACACCAATGTAATACAAAAACTCCACCATAAAATCACAATAAAACTAAAGAAAAATGTAAATAAAAAGGGAACACAAAAAGCACAGAACTCCCCAGACTTGCAGTACATACAACATACAGAACAGAAAGATCCATAACGAAGATCACTAAAGCACGCTTGTGTGGTAGTGCTTGACTTGGATGTCAGCTGGTTCGAATCCTGTTGGTAGATGAAAGGGAAGCAGAGGTGGTGGCATATGATTCTTGATCACCAGTTTTTGCGCCAACATCTTTGATTAAGTTCCAAACCTTTCCGCAATTGTCTTGTGAATTGAGGACATGTGTCACTGCTGATGGTGATCCGTCCGTTGGCTAGTGCTGTTAAGCTTGGTGGCCCCCTTACGCTATTTGCGAGGAGAGGCTATGTGCTGGCACCAGGTTTCACCCTCTCCCTTCTGTCATCATCTCCAACATGATCACGACACTACACCACACATATTAGCACATTTGAGACACAAGTCAGTGTTGTACACATAAAAAAGACATCCTCTGCATATTGAAACTTGTTTCACAATGTACTCTACATCCTAACTATAAAGGAAGTTGTGTATGTTTGTACAATGTCAGAAAAGTTTGATTCAGCATGTAAGCTACCAGTGGGAGTGTAAAAGAGCATATGAAACTTTTCTGAGGCCAGTTCCCTCATTTGTGTTTTGGTAATCATTTGAGTAGAGCGCATGCACTCCACTGATGGAAGTGTCCGAGCCATCAGTGGGGGTGACATTGCCATCACTGTGTGTTTATACCTTCAGTTGATCACACACACACACACACACACACACACACACACACACACACACACACAAAACACCAAATCAGTGTACAGTGTGTGGCAGTGGTACTTTTTAACCTCCTAGTCATTTCCTTTCCTGTTCCACTCACTAATGGAGTGAGAGAAAAAATGACTACCTTTATGCCCACATAAGAGCACTAATCTCCCTTACTTTGTTCATTACACGAGATGAACATTGTAGATAGTAGAATCATTGTGCAATCTATTGCAAATGCTGGTTTTCTAAAATCAATAGTGTGTCACAAAAATATTCTCTTTGTCCCTCCCAGGATTCCCATCCAAGATTACAAAACATTTGCACAACACTCTTGTGGTAATGAAATTGACCAGTGACAAATACAACAGCACATGGTGATCTGTAACTCTTATGTAGTACTCAAAAGGCTCAAACAATTGCTCTGTCTGTAGTTCCTGTGTAGGTGCAGGACTCACCCAATAAACCAGTTAGCCATTTATCTTCCTTGAACTAATGCTATGTGCTCATTGCATGTCATGTCATTTTGCAATGTATTTATTTATCATGTCAAAAGTGTGTGTGTGTGTGTATATATATATTTGACATAATTATACATAAAAGAAGACCAAAAATTGGACACTTCAAGTGCATTTGGTGTAGCTCTCATAAGGTCGTGCATGGTGCAGGTGGTTGGTGATGAGGAACACTGAAGGAAATGGCTTTTAGTCTGCTCAACACCACAATGTTGAATCTAGATACTTAATTGAGGTGGCTGAGTCAAGCAGGTTATCATTAACAATGTTTTCAAGCATTACAAGAATGTACGTCCCATCCATTCACATTAACTTATGTTAATCCACATCAACTTCCATTTATTCACATTTTATACAAGCTGTCAATCATTGCACCAAATAGAAATTTTGTCCAAGTCATCTTGCACCCAGCCACCCTGATTTAGGTTTTCGGTGATTTCCCTAAATCGCTCTGGGCAAATGCCGGGATGGTTCCTTTTAAAGGGCACAGCCGACTTCCTTCCGCACTCTTTCCTAATCCGATGAGACCGGTGACCTCGCTGTTTGGTCTCTTCCCCCAACCAACCCAACCCCCTCCAAGTCACCTTGAATATCCCTACAGTCATTCAATGTCAGCATTTTCTTATACACAACAGCATCACAAGCAGGCAGTCTTAAGATTGCTGCCTACCTAATCTGACAGATAGTTCATGTACATATAGACAGATTGTTTATACACATGGAGAGCAAAAGGGGCCACTGTGACTACCACATTCCTTTCCCAAAGCAGCTCATTCATTAAAACTGAGTCCCAAGCCAGGTTTGAAATGAGTTCTTTTTGGTGTGGTACTTTAAGAAACTTTTCAAACTTATCACACAATTTCTTAAATCAGATAAGAGGACAGCCACACTGAAAATTTGAGAGCAAGGAATTAGTTTTTTTCTACTTGCATTCTGTATTAGGGATTGCATTGTGCTGTCATCTAAAATGTTATCTAACAGCAAAATATCTTTTGAAAACTCACAGTTTGTGTGTGTCAAAACAAAATAGCAACAGTAGCCTTCTATGTATGTAAGAATAGCCAAATTTTCACTTTTTAGTAATTTATGATGAATTAACTTCTGTTTTATCATATAGCGGAATTCTCAGTGTCATTATTTGGTACATGTGACAAAATATCTTTTATGGATTTTATACTAATCTTGCCGAAAACTGTTGATTTTAAATTTAGCCTAGTTACAAAATTGCAAGTAAAGCTTCTGCTCTACCTGATACATATGCCTGATGCATTTTGCTGACCTCCACATAACTGCCCATCATTTACGAATCTTTCCCTTAGCAAATTACTTTGAAACTTTCCAGAAGAAAGTAGGAAAACTGCAACTCAGTAATACAATATTCAGAAAATTTTATAAAACCCTTTGTTGTTTGCATTAATGCTGAACAAGTTTCTTTTGTTAATGAGCCCTAAGGATGTCGGATGTTTATTTTTTACCATCTATTTAGCCATTCAATTGTTCCCTTAAGTTATGCATACTTGGATTCAGCTGCTGTACATTGGTTTAAAGGGCTCATGAATGCATCATTTAACCTGTTACATTTGAATGGTGTTTTCACATTTATTATTTTCTACCATTTTACAGACAAACTAATGTAATATTCTGTTTCTACAGTGTGAGATAAGGAGTGTTTTGGGCCTAGTGTTCTAGTATTTGAAGGGCATTAGCTGTGACATCATCAAAAACTTGCGGAACTAGTTTAGCAGCTTGTTTTTAGAAATTATTTGGTCCTATTACTTTCAAAATTAGACCATAACAATATGTTGCCAGTTTTTCATATTCAGGGTCATCAGTAAGGTGTCAAAACATGCGTAATGCATATGAGAATCACTTTTCTGAAATGTGGGATAAATCATACAGGAATTAAACAGTGGAAACTCCAGGTAGGAATACCAATAATGTAGGAAAAGATAGACTACTACTTGCCATAAAGAAGACACATTAAGTTGCAGACAGGCACAATTAAAAGACACTTACATAAAACTTTGTCACTGCCTTCATCAACAAAAGAGGAACACTCACCATTCATACACAATGAAGATCATCCAGCACCTCAGGCCGGCCTGAGATGCTGGAGTTGTTGGTCATGTGTGCATGAGGTGTGCTTGCTAGTGTGTATGAACAGCGAGGGTTCCTCTTTAGTTGATGAAGGCTCTGACCAAAAGCTTTATGTAAGTGTGTTTTAATTGTGCCTGTCTGCAACTTAATGTCTCTTCTTCACTGTCAGTAGCAATCCATCTTTTCCTACATTGTTCATACAGGAATTATCTTTTTCTTTTTTATTTTTCTTGTTTTTTGCTTTAAACAGCTATACCAGATGCAGTTCATAATGTTCACTCAGTAAGTTAAAAAAAAAAAGTCACATGCTGAATTTTTAGGATGGTTATGTACATGAGAGACTGAAGGTGGATTTAAAAATTATGATATTGCCTTTCTCTTATCAGAATTATTATATGAAATTACAGACAATATTTTGAATCCTGTCTCTTCAAGACACAGTATTATTCTTTTATTCATTGGTATAAATTATCACCTTTTAATTTCTAGGGTAGTATGATATGAACAACATATTTAAAATTCCTCAGTATACTGCTAATCATGAAGACATATTTTGCATTTGCTGTCAAACATTCATCATTAACCATACAGACAACGCTTTCTCCTTTGTAGTCAAAATATTCTTTTAGATATATTTCATCTTTTAGAAGGTTGACATGATATTCATCCAGTTTAAGAAATTTACATTTATCTCTTATATATGGCAAAAAATGATTTTCACATTGCTCCTTCTGAGGACCTAAGTAATACCAAAACACTCTTTGAATTGTTGATAGAAGAGGGCCTACAAAAAACCTGAATCTCTGATAAATGTATAACCACATAGAGAAGTACTGTAAGATAAACAATAAAATATCATGTGTGGTGGAGTGTGTGAAAGTTTCTTTGATTTTAGTAATTTCAACAATTCAATGGGAAAGTGTATGTTTTTGCTCTTTCTGTACTCAGATAAAACAAGTGTCTGAAGAATCTCACATACAAAACTCAAAATTTGCTCAATATCATTTAGTGCATTCATGTCCATATCAACTTTTTCCACACAGTCTAACACATTACCTAATTCACCCAAGCTTGACACACTTGGTAAAAACTTATCCCCGTTTAGGCTTACCCTGTTTGTTTGTTTGCTTGGTCAAACAAATACTGACACATCAAGAGTTTCACTAACAAGAACAGAATATTTTATCGCAGGAGCAGGAACTATTTGAATGTTAGCAAACCATACAGATGTAGGTTTTGTAACAATATCCCTGAAATCAGGTAGTTTTATCATTGAAAATTGTTGCTTTTCCTCAGACAGCAACTTGATGAACGATCTGGTTGATGGTACTGACAGCGGCATTAGACTGTTTGCCGATGATGTTGTAGTCTACAGGAAAGTAGTACCACATGAAAGTTGTGAACAAATCAGTAAGGATTTGCAGAAAATAAATGCGTGGTGTAATGACTGGCAGTTATCTCTCAAGATTAGTAAGTGTAACCTACTGCATATAACACGGCGAAAATCCCCATTAATGTATGAGTACAAAGTAAATGCCCAGCCTTTGGAAGCAGTAACATCGTCAAGTATCTTGGTGTGACTATTTGAAATGATCTCAAATGGAATGATCAGATTAACAGTAACAGGTAAGGCAAACTCTAGATTGCAGTTTATTGATAGAATCCGGAAGCAATGCAGTCCTTCAACAAAGGAAATAGCTTACAATATGTTAGGTTGTCCAGTCTTAGAGTATTGTTCATCTCTAAGGGACTCTTACCAGTTGGGTCTGATTCAAGAGGTTGAGAAGTTCCAAACAAGAGTGGCAAGATTCGTGACTGGTACATTTAGCCATCGCGAGAGTGTTACAAATCTCATAGAAAGTTTGAAGTGTGACACACTTGCAGATAGACGGCACACTAAACAGAAGGGGCTGCTCACTAAATTCCGAAATCCAATCTTCACCGAGGATGTAGAGCATATATTATTACCACCAACTTTCAAGTCACACAATGATCACCATTCAAAGATAAGGGAAATTAGAGCTTGTACTGAGGCGTTCAGACAGTCATTTTTCCCGTGCACGTACCACGAGTGGGATTGGGGGGGGGGGGGGGGGGGAATATGACTTTGGCGTGAATTGTGCCCTCCGCCACACACCGCTTGGTGGCTATCGGGGTATATATGTAGCTGTAGAAAGAATTGATTTTCCAAATACATTTCCCTCTCCTACAGACTCTACTGAACGACTGCCTGAATATTTTCCTCTTCAAGTTTCTGTCTTTTTGTTTCGGGATCCACTCTGTAGCTTCCAGCTTTGCTCAAGTAGAGAGAACAACTTGGGAAACAGATGGAACTTCTGTTGAAAGCAGATTTGGTCCATTGAGTGTGTGATGTACTTCTCCATTTCTTCTGCTATCCTGAGAAGATCATATAATTTCATGAGCATGAAAATGCTGTTCATACATCTACAATCAATAATCCACATGGCAATTACACAGAACTGATGCTCGTAATAATATTAGTTAGGGACTAGTATAAGATAGTTTATCTTGGAAACTTTCATATTTGTAAACACTAAATACTACATTTCATAACTATTTCTAGTTATCATAAAGACCTTGGTGTCTGGCCATTCATGTTAGGCTGCCTGTTCTTTCCCAAGTTACATTATTCAAAAAGCAGGTTTGTTACTCTGAAGAAGCCAACTAATAAAACACAAACATAGAGTCGGTTCTCTAATCTTTTGGGGGTAAGATGTAAACCTCTACTCTTGCCAACTTCCTTGAATTGATGCCTTGTTTAAATTTCTACCAGTAGCTCAGTTGACATAGTAATAACCTCACATAGGTAGTGTTCTAAATTGATAAAAAAAAAAGCATCTCTCTAAACACATGACACAGAGCATACCAAAACATTTGTGCACTTTTGTTTCGTACCAGACTTCACTTCACAGCAAGCAAACCACTGATATGGAACAGGAAATAATAAAATGTTGTAAACTAAAATTTGCAGACAAGTGTTACATGCATAGCCCAACAATAAATTGGTAGTTTAGTGTCCTCTAACTGTTATGAATGCAATGACAACATTGAAACATTCATGGAAAATTTCAAATGAACAGGTATTAAATCTGTATATAGAGTTTATCTAGAGCTGTGGACACATTTCATGCACACTATTCAGTTTCAATATCCCACTATGCAATAATTATAATAATAATAATAATAATAATAATAATAATAATAATAATAATAATGATAATAATAATATAATACTGTCAAAACAGTAACACAATAAGTAGTAAGTTATGTGTAAATTGAAGATCATGCTTCACATTATTTATGTTATACAGCAGTATAGTCATGAAGTAATGTATATGACTTACTGTTGTTGTTCTGCTACTAGTTGAACTTTCCCTTGGGCTAGCTTGTTCCCATTTTTTGAATAATTATTTTTTTCTTTGGATATGAAAAAACTTGCACTTTCAGTCATGTTGAAGAATTTCCTGTACACCTGGACACACAACATATGGAAGGTATTTTGTCCATTATGACCACAAATTTGACCTGCACACCACATGAATAACATAAAATAATTTCAAAACAGTCACTGTGTAACTTTCATGTATTCCCTACTCAGCATAATGCTACACCATACTAGTTGTTTGCTGCTGTTATGATCCACCACACTGTTTGTTTGTAAGCAGTGCACAGGTGTCCTTAAGCTATGTGGTTTTGCTTCCATGGGACATTCCAGAGAAAATTTTTGTCTCTATTACTTTTGCCATCCAGAGTGAAATACTGGGTTATGTGGCTAAAAAAGTTTTGAGCCATTTGCGTATTTTCAAAACAGTGCCATATGCTTGGAGCTTTTTTGTGTCGAGGGACAGTCTGCCTATTGACCTGAATCCAAGGTTCACAGGATATTGCATATGAAAAGGGCAAACTGTGTTTTGCACAGGTGATGCTTTCTAAATTCACACTAATTTATAGATAAAATTTGAACTGTCTTTCTGGAATTACGTGTGTGTGTGTGTGTGTGTGTGTGTGTGTGTGTGTGTGTTGTTAAAAATGTCTGGCTTATTAAAAATCTCATTACAATTACAATATAATTTAAGTATCTAATCAATATTAAAAATATGAATTTGGTAAATACTTTTATTTCGATCTAGCCAATACGTTTTGAGAGATCACATTAACATTTGTATCATTTGATAAGGCAGAAAACATTTTGTGTTGCATGTGGCATGTTGCACTGCTAACTTCTTAAAACTTCAGCTATTGGCATTGATTTGCAATTATTGCAAGTTGTAATAGACTTGTTAATATTTTCTGAATGAAATGTGTAATGCCTGAATATTTCAGCCAATCGGCAACCACCTTCTAAACAAGAGATAACTGAAAGTGCTCTCTGATTCAACAGCTCGCAAGATGAATGTACACATGTAGCCAATATTTTTCCATTCCAAAGAAATGTTATAGTTATAATATATTTTGTTATTGTAGTTGTGTAATCATTGTGTTTATAGTTTCTTGCACTGTTGTAGTTTGAGGCTCGTGCTTCTGTAGACAGATTTGAGCATGTCCTGGTGTAATTAGTGTAACTAATAGCCTTAAACATATAAACAATCATGTTAATTTACATTCTCTCACTACTTTATTCAACTTCAATTGCAAAATGCACAATATTTTGTGTGTTATCTTGTTAGTTGTGAAAAGATCACTGAAGAAATGTACCTGTTTTGTCTACATGGGGTGGTCTCTTGTTCTTCTTTCATGCTTGTTCCTTTTTGAGAGTAGACATATTTAGTAAGTCTGAATATAATAAGTGTTCTGCTAGTTTTGTTATTGTATATTTGACTGAGATTGTAATGACAGCTAATTTTTAAAGAAAGTGAATTATTTGGTATTATACTTTCATAGTGTTTATGTTGAAGTATCACACCGTGTAAATTGTTATTTTTTGTCTTCTGTATTCAGTGTGCTGCTCAAAAATATGCTGTGTTTATTATTATGTTTCGTTCGCATATTGTGTTTTTCTGTTGTTTTTCCTGAATGGCCTCCATATCATATACATTGCCAGCTGTTAAGTGTTATATAGTGTAAAACTGAATCCAAAGCCCCACATATTTTGTCAGTAATGTGATAATGTTCTTTTCTATTCATTCATACCATCATTATTGCTGTTAATGTTGTGCCATCACAGAGTTCTCTCAAAATTAATGAATTTTTGGCAGCTTATATTTTGCTAGTTTTCTGCTGTCGTGTGATATGTGACTGTAAAGTGACATATCAGACATGAAGGATCACTTACCAAATTGGATATGACAAGAAGGCCAATAGTAAGACGACATTCCAGATTTTGAAGCCAGGTATTTCAGTTCCGGAAGTGGAAGAGGTGTGTCCCCTTTCATTTACAATTTCTTCCTTTGTGTTTTGACTACATACACATTGCTCTTCATTCTTTCAGCCCTATAACACATAAGCAGGATTAACTTAATCATTTTGTTGCTATTTTTCTGTTATCATGGGCGGGGGGGTTGTGATGTTTCGGTAAACAATATATAAGTTTCATTCTTTTGTTGAAGTTTTTCAGGCCGAAAATTTCATAATCTAATTGTAGCTGTTGCCTTTTGCTGAACCATATGTGTTTATGGTCAGTTTGAGCATCAAATTGTAGTATATTGTTTGCTTCTAAAAGTTTCCCTGTTTTGTGGTTCACTTATCTTTTATACCACTCTCTTGATTGCTGGTATTTCGTGCATATTTTGAAACTTTCATTTTTGCCTAACAGAGAGCTTTTTGTTCTGTTAATCTCTGTTATACTTAAATGTTGTCTTATGGCTAGGTCCCATGTATTTAATATAACCTTATCACTGTATGTGATGTGATCTAAGTTAAACTTTTTGTTTTTCATTGTATTACTTGTCCAGAAATTCTGGAATTTTGTTTGTTTTATATCTGCGTTATCTTGTTCCAGCAATAATAGGCACAAAAAACTGTATCTGTATGTATTATTTTTGTTCACTTCAACTGTATTTTATTTTCTGAAACGTACAATCAGCAGACATTCTTAAAGTTATGCTTATTAGTATTGCTTGTTCTTTCACTGTCTTGTGTGTGATTTGTGGAATATTTAAACATACAGCATTCAGTATTAAAAAATATCGTTGAGTGAGTTGAATAGTTTATACATAGCAACATTGTTTTTTGGTTCATAATTTTAATCAACATTTCGCTTTCACTATCAGTAAGTAAAGTAAATAGTTTGATAGTATTGATACTAACTTACATTGCTCATTATTCAATTTCATTCCTCAGCTGAGTGAGAGGCTACATTGGTTTTTGAATACCACAGTTTCCCAGGAATTGAATTTTCCTTTGTCTTTGTGTTTTGCTGATCTGAATGTGACTTTCAGAGTGGTGCTCTGAATATCGTTGCATGTTCATTTGTATGAGCTTTAAAAGTAGAATCTCACCTCTTTTGTCAGATTTTTCCTTGCCTTATATCATCAAGATGTGACAAATCATCCTGTGTCATCCCCTTTAAAGATACAACTATTGTTGCTTTGTTGTGAGAGCGTTGATTCTGTGCAGATTGAAGGTAATTGATGAAAAAGCATGCAAAAATACTTAGTTGGTATTTATCAGAGTTGTGTAGTAAAATAGATGTTCAGCTTTCACTGGCATCTTCAGAACATATGTAAATATTGATCTTGTACACAAATCATGCAAAACAGTATTGTATATTCCGTCCCGATGCACCGTTGCCTTTAGTGCTGACTTTCTTTGTTGATATATGTTCAGGACAGAAACTAATGCAGTCTTCCGTGACAGTGATGTAAGGGTACAGTTAAATATTTACGCTATTTAAATAGTTCATTATAGAAATACATGAAATGTGCTCCTAAATGGTGCTGGAGTAATTCCAGAATATAAAATAAGCTTTAAAGAATTGTCTGTTATAGAGACTTTACTGTAGTAGCTGCAGTGTGTCACAGATACTGTTGAACCTTTGATTCAGTAACCAGATTATGATCATATTGTGTATTTCTTGTTTTCTTTATTAAGCAAATATATTATTTTTTTCATTTCTGAGTTTTATTATTTTATTTTAATTACCCAGAACACGCTCCTTTATTTCCCATTCCAATGCTGAAGACTATATGTTTAAGTGTGTACAGATATTGCCACTTGATTGACGAATACAAACTTACCAGAAAGACAATAGCTAATGATTGTGAATATAGGTTGTTAACAGGGCACTGATAGTTGAAGTACTAATTAAATCCTATTATTCATGCACACACATATGATTTTAACCACTTAATTGCTATTTTAATCTCCTTGTTAGTTACTTTATCGGTGTTATCCATTTCTTGCACTATTGGAAATCTGTATAGTTTAAGAAGACATTTCCTTACTATCTGCAGAATAGTCAAATGAAAACCACAAAGTTCGGGAATGGCTTTCCATGTTGATATTGTACAATTTCAAACATATCTTTGCCTCACTTGTTCTGTGACATCATCCAACACTCTCACTTCCACAAATTTGATTGATGACTGGTAAGTGGAAAAGTAACAACTCACTGTGTAGTTTAGGTGTTGAATGGTCAATAGATATAAATGAGACTGAAAATATTTCAAGGCTTCGGAACTATTTCCTCCCTCAGAGCTAACTAGTAAACAGTTTGCTGTTGTGGTCTTCAGTCCCAAGACAGGCCTCTTCTTCTTTGCATAACTACTGCAACCTACATCCATTTGAACCTACTCACTGTATTCATCACTTGATCATGCTTTACAGTTTTTACTCTCTGTGCTTCCCTCCATTACCAAATTGATGATTCCCTAATGCTGTATTAACCAATCCCTTGTTTAAGTTATGTTGTGCCATAAACATTTTTTTCCGCAATTTGGTTCAATATCCCACCATTAGTTACTCGATGTATCCATCTAATCTTCAGCATTTTCTGTAGCACCGCATTTGAAAATCTATTCTCCTTGTGTCTGAACTGTTGATCATTCATACAAGTCATTTTCATTCAGTTGTAAGTTCAGATGAATATCTTCAGAAACTAATTCCTAACACATCAGTTTATATTAGATTCAACAGATTCCTCCTTTTAATATTTATTTTTCTTGTTCTAGTCAGGCGTTCATTTTGTATCATCTTACTTTGACAATCATCAGTCATTTTTCTGCTCAGAAAGCAAAACTCACCAAGTACTTATAGTGTCTCATTTTCTAACCCAATTCCCTCAGCACGCACAGTATACACATACATATATACAACTGCACATCTTCATTGTCCTGATCGACTATATTGCCCTGGCACTACAGCTGGACAGGACTCACAGTCTGTGTGCGTGGCTGTGTATTCTGTACTAGCTAGCTCTCAAAATGAGCTTCCTTCGAAAGCCTAACAGTATTTTCAGTCTTCTTATGTGCTTATTGGCCGCACAACAACTCAACTGTACAGTGAATTAATTTCACTCATTTCATAATTTATATTCCACCCAAGAATTTCCATTATTGTAATTACATTGATAATTCACACTTCTGTGGTGTAACTTGACTCAGAGGCAGCCTGTTTAAAACCTGATTATGTAAAAATTTCTGACCTCCATCTTTTGGACAGGGGGGGGGGGGGGGGGAGGGGAAGATCTCATAGAATAAAGGCAAGTAACACTATTGATGATCAGCCTTCTGGGTCAGGATATTAATCTCAATGCCTTCTTTCGAACTATTTGAGAGGAGTAGACTAAGTACCAGCACTGAGTTTCATTCTCTCCCTTCCATTATCGTCATCTGCATCAGTGAGGCCAACAAGACAAACACAAAATTGCTTATATTGCAAACATTATAGCCCTTTAAATGAAATAGTTACAGTTGGCACTCTCAAGCAATGTCAACTACAAAAGGCCTTTTTCTGTTGTATCTGTACCACATTTAAAAGAAATGCCTGCTGAGATGATCTCTACCATACAGGGTTCAAAAATCCCATTGAATATGCAGAATTTGTTTCTTCATA
This sequence comes from Schistocerca serialis cubense, assembly GCF_023864345.2. NCBI lineage: Eukaryota > Metazoa > Arthropoda > Insecta > Orthoptera > Acrididae > Schistocerca > Schistocerca serialis. The sequence goes on along the minus strand of NC_064638.1, from coordinate 556,799,853 downwards.
TGAAAATGCACAGCAAATCTGTTTAGAATCGGTAAAAGCATCTGTTATAGAACAGTATAAAAGCCATCACTTTTTGGTACTATGAATTGGTACAATTCTATTATGTGTGAGAAAATGTGTTGTATTTTGTTGTAAAAATGCATGATAACAAGCTTTATTAATCTCCACAGTTCATTTATATACAGTTAGGTAGTTGTAAAGCTGTTTAATAAAGTATCCAATACATTGTTTGAGGAAAATACTATTCAAGGATTGTAATGACATGGTAGTTAAGACTGTAATTGTTATTAGTGCTTACTATTTATGAAGCCAATGTTAATGAGTTTGTTACACTTTCTTCTACTTTGGAGAATAAACAGGTGTAGATAATAGTACATTACTAAGCAATGGCATGGGAGTTGGGTACTGGACTTGGATTTGGGAGAACCAAGGTTCAAATCTCTCTGTGTGCATCCAGATTCAGGTTTTCTCGTGGTTTCCCTAAATTGATTACAGTGAACGTCAGAGTAGTTCCTTTGAAAAGAAGGGCTGATTTCCTTGCCCTCTCAGAGTGTTTGCCTTATCTCTGGTGACCTCATTGTCAACAACACATTGAACCCTAACCCTCTAACTGCACACTGACTATTGTGCTTCTTTACTCACAAATGTAGCAAGCTCCTGAATATCTGAGTTAATACGAAACTGAGACTTCACAAATAACTGAAAAGCACAGATAATCCCAAATACTATGTTCTTACTGCAGCCTGCTTTTTCCTATATGTATAAATGTGTAAAAAATCATATTTGAAAGCCCACTGCATTATTTGTGCAATACACACAGGAAACTGATGTCTTATTTACAAAAAGGCACTTAAGACACACTGTAATTCATTTTTTAACTCACTTGCAGTTCACATTCAGAAAATACTGTCCATTTTCTTCTGTCTTGCTTCACTTGTTTTTCCTGACAAAGGTTCTCATTCTCCTGAGAGTCAAAAAATTAGCACAGTCAGAAGAAATTTTTGTGCATACTCTGATAACAGATTATTGCATTTCAGTGCTTTGGTGTGCCTAATAAAAGGTTCCTTAATCACCTCATCTTTGCTGCCTTTCTGTACCAAATGCACTTTGTTCCCTATATTGTGCCTCTTTGTTGCTCTCATCTCAGTTCACAGGTATTGCTGTTAAATCACTCATGGATGTTTTTTCTCATCTGTGTCTTCACATCCAGAAATTTTTATTATAAACTAAAGAACTATAGTAGTGGAAATCAGTGTAAAGGTGGGGTTCTGTGAAAGCAATAGTACAATGTCTGAAGCGTATATGTATCGAATTCACTATGAAAGTAGTAGATACATATAAGACATAAACAGCTGTAACAGAACTAAAAAGTTTCTTTCATAACACAAATAATAATATAAGGAGCTTGGATCTCCTGGATGGGAACTGGTATAAAGGACTCAGTGTCCAGTTGTGTTATTTCATTGTTATTACATTGTCAATCCTCCTAATTGCCTCAAAACAAATCTCCTAATTACCTAAAAAATCCTCTTCGGCATAGATTTCATTAGGGTGTATAGTTTCAGCAGTGAGATTGTCGCCCACTCTTCGTATATTGCTCTTTTCAGCTCATGCACAGCCTCAAATTACCTTTCATTACAATAAACATACCTTGCAAGTGTATTGAGCTTCAAGTCTAGGCTATGTGCACACCAGGGCAAGACATCTATACCTTTACATTCGAACCACTTTTTGATTGTAACAGAACCATACACAGATGCTTTAATGTATTAAAACATTTGACTTTTATCCCCTGGATCCTCATACATTCTAATCAATCCTGTTTCTGCATTTCGTTGTACATAGGGTTCACTCTAGTGTTCAGCCAACCAATGCGTAATTTACCTTCAGCGCAGCAGGCTGCCAAAATAACAACACTTTCACATTTAAATTACTCCTCATTCTTACCTGCTGCTCTGTTCTTTGAAAAAAAAAATCCAATAATATTGAAATCCATCCTGGCCATCTAAATTAAACGTCTTCTCATCATTGAACATCACTTTATCCCATTCTGAAGTTCATGACATATGTTTTTCAGTAAACTTAAATCTAGCCTGTTTATATTTGGGTTTTAATGTGGGTTTCTGCACTTGTTTCTTGTGTCATGTGGCAAAATTTGTTGTACATGTCTGGCAGTTACTGGTAACTGTAAATCAGCAACAAGTTGAGAAGAATAATGGCTTGTGGCTCTGGATTTGTGCAAAAATAACTCTTTCTATGCCTCAGATAGTTTTCTACTTTGGCCACATTTTCCGTTTTGTCCACATGGTGTGCTTAGTCTGACAAAATTATCAATCAGTGTACTTGATCTGTTCTTTTTCTTGGCAATTTGATGATTAGAGAGTCCCGTTTCCTTGTATGTAGCATTTTTTTCTTTTTCATCACCATGATAATTGTTTTCTGCACGGAATTGTCACAGTCATGGTTTATGTGCACAACATTCACTGTCACTAATGGTGTCTGTTTCCTGTCTGCAGTAAAGGTATGTATGCACACATTAACACCAAACAGAGCTGACTGTCTTTATACTGAGCTCCATCTTCTACCACCAATTGTTGATGTCTTGTTACACACTCTACTACTGACACCAATTCGATACCATTTGACTCCACATATTGTCATACTGGATTTCATACTGTTGCATACACATTGTGCACAGCTATTCCAACCAACAAAGTTAATTTTCCTGCAAATATCCATGCCTTTGTACTGATATCCACTACTGTATTTATAAGAGAATACTACCCCACCCCCTTTTTTTTCCTTCTCTCTCTCTCTCTCCTTTTTTTTTTTTTAAAAAAAAAAAGAAAAAAATAGATGAATAATTCACAAGCTGAATAATCTGCACCCAGATAATTAGAAGTTTGCTGTCTGTCATTTCTGAAAATTATATTAAATTGACTTGACCATCCATTTAAATTAGTCACAAATAGGCATTAAACTTTGTGAATAAGAGATTATTTCTGATGAAGAGTGGTGGCGGTAGTAGTAGTAGTAGTAGTAGTAGTAGTAGTAGTTTGTGGTGGGAAGTAGAACACTGTGTTCTTATTTTTAAACTTACATAAATCATTAGAAAATGAAAATATATTTTATAAAGGCATTGGGCTTGCCAAAATCAAACAGTAACCACAACTGGTAACAGAAATTATTTACTTTGTGAGAAAAAAACACTGAAGACTAAAGTTGTACTTTGACACTTTGGTGAATGGTAGTGTAGAGTATGGTCCTGATGTCAAGCAAAGGGGTTATCCAGAATACAAAAGTAGAAACAGCCCAAAATATTCCAGAAGTCCTTATATTTTCACATTAACTTTTGCACACCTTAAGTTATCTTTCCATGTAATCGTCACTAATAATGTTTATTTCAGCATCATTGAACTATGTGCTCCTTCAGTCAGTTTATTAGACTCCTATGACCTTTATTGCTGCCTGCCAATGTCCCCCCCCCCCCCCCCCCACATCCACCCCTACCTCCCACACATTTTCTATTCTATCCAGGTGTAGTTTCAGGCTCTGAAATAAGTAACTACTAAAAGTTAATAAGTGCCAGAGCTATAGTGCACAATAGTTGTTTCAGAAAACTTCTAACTCAAAGGACTGTTTCGCCATGAATACACACAAATTTTGTCATCCAGTTAAGTTTGTGTAATAACACACCTCAGTGTTTGACTTCAGAAATGTGATACAGCTATTGTTGCATATTATAGAAGCTATTCAAATTGCTAATGGGCCCTCATTGAGAAGTTATCATTTCCTGACTCAAAAAATGGTTGCTATAGTTCTCTGTATTGAGGTTAGTTTGTAATTTTTTGTTGTTATGTGAGTGTTGCATAGACTTAAGTTTGTGATGGCAACCTTCAAATGTTTCATCATCTGATTTGATATGATCCAAGAAATTGCATTTCTATTTCCTCAGATCATTGTAATTTAGAAACAACTTTTTAATTGCTGCAGTGCCAGAACTGAAGTCTCCTTAATATGGTATGATAGCCAGACCTAAAGAGAACAACAGTACTGATGACAATGTATGAATGCTGAACAACCTGAGACTTGCACTCCTTTTATTTTATGAATGGTTCAAGGGAATGAAAGGAGAATTTTGGAAAGCGAAAGTAGGCAAGATGAAATATAATTTTGTTGTATGTTTAATATTTGTAACTTTTGTGTAAATTAAAATATTAAAACAAGTACACCATTTTTCTAAAATGGTGCAGTATACTTTTTAATGTCATTCAGAAGCTCCTGAAAAGGTAAATACGATGATATTCATGCTAAGCTTCATTGTTCTATACAGCAAGAAGATAGACCTATGCCCCTAAGGTAAATGAACTTTATACAATGTGGGTACAGAATCAACTATGATTGTTGTAAATGGACTGTGAGCTAACTTCTAGTGTATCAGAAGATGCTTAGGAAAGCTATTTCAAGTGAGTGTAGATGCTCATTTTTAACTGAAAAGATTTCGACAAACAAGTAAACAATAGGAGCACCATTTCTTGGATATTTTTGTGACAAAATTCCAATTCCAAGATTAACAAGTGTTATACCATGGTACTCGTGTACCAAATGCCATAAGAAATTACATCTGGCTATAAAGAAAACCACACTTATTTCAGTATCTCAGTTGATACAAGCATTAAGAGTAGTACCTGTGTAGCAAAAGTATATGCCCCTCTGCCTTTTATCACGTGACAGAACCTCATTTCAATATCCTGAACTATTCATAAAATAAAAATGGATCAAAGTTTGTTGATTCTCCCATTATAGCAGAATTTTTGTCCTCCAAAACACTGAAGGACATGTAATGCTTGGTGTGCCTTTGGATGATTTCTTGTAAATGAAAAGTGTTCTTTCCTTTACAGAACTTCTAGGTGAACATCTTATGTCACTAACAATGTCAGAAGTGCAGCAAAATGCCCATGTCACACTGTAATAGAAAACAGCCAACACCTAGTTAACTACTTGCACCATATGTGCAGCAGACAATTGAATCAGGAATAAATAGTTACTATTCTACTATAAATGGTGCTGTAAGGTCCTTCGTGAATGACAGGTAATGGAAGGAGTATAGCAGAGATGTTGAGTGGTTGACGGGCACATCACTCACATATCCTCCGCCCCCCCCCCCCCCCTCTCTCTCTCTCTCTCTCTCTCTCTCTCTCACTCTCACTCTCACTCTCACTCTCTCTCTCTCTCTCTCTCTCTCTCTCTCTCTCTAAAAATAAAGATGCTGTTACTTACCAAACGAAAGCATTGGTATGTTGATAGGAGACAAAAAACTTATAGAATTACATGGAAGAAGTACAATAAAAATACTGATACAGCAAAATTAAACCATGCATCACAGTAATCAAACCTGAAATATTACATGCAAGAAACACTAATCAATGTAGGTAGATTACTAACTAGACACAGAGAAAGAGGACAGGAAAATACTAAGGAAATTTTTTGTACCAGTTTGTATTGATTGGATATGGATATTTGTCCCAAGGGAGAATGTCATTGAAATGATGAAAAAGCTGAAGTGGCTGAAGCCTGATGATATTGTCTCCTATCAACATACCAACACTTTCGTATGATAAGTAACAGCATCTTTATTTTTAGATATATTTTTCCCACGTGGAATGTTTCCCTCTATTATATATATATATATATATATATATATATCATCAGGCTTCAGCCACTTCAGGTTTTTCATCATTTCAATGACATTCTCCCTTGGGACAAATATCCAGTCAACACAAACTGGTACAAAAAATTTCCTTAGTATTTCCCTGTCCTCTTTTTCTGTGTCTAGTTAGTAATCTACCTACATTGATTAGTGTTTCTTGCATGTAATATTTCAGGTTTGACTACTGTGATGCATGGTTTAATTTTGCTGTATCAGTATTTTTATTGTACTTCTTCCATGTAATTCTATAAGTTTTTTCTAATTTAATGATTCTCTCTTTGTTTCCTGTATGACTTACTCCTGATGGTTGGATGACTTATCATGAGTATTTAAATTTGGATACTTTGGTATTTTGCCAAATTATGTCTCTAGCAGAACCGTCATCTAGAACAAGTTTGAACAGTATTGGGGATAGTCGATCTCCCACACAAGTCGCTTTGGAATTTTACTTTTGAACTGGTACCAGTTAACGTTTGTTTAATTGACTGTCTTGTCTTTTGATCCACTTTAAAATCTTCTTGTATATTAAACAGTGTGCATCTGTCTATTGAAACATATGCTTTTTTGAACTCATTAATATCTGACATGTACAGTAAGGGTCCTAACATGCTTTCCTGTGGCATGCCTGAAGTTACTTCTGCTTCTGTTTATGTCTGTCCATTCAAGGTAACATACTGTGTCCTCTATACCGAGAAATCATCAGTCCAGTCACAAATTTCATTTGATTCCCATTATGATGATACTTTCATTGATAAGCATTAGTGTGACACTGAGTTACATGTTTTGCAGAATGTGTTCTTGAGTTCTAAAGCAATGCGATATATGATACTCAGTGGTAGGTTTGTGGATCACTTGTGTTACACTTAGTACAGTGTGTTTCACTATTCCTATTACAGGCTTCTTGGAGTTGTGGAGGGGAATTAGCATATCAAGTTTTGATAAGGAACCCATGTTCAGAAGTGTACCATTTTGATATAAAATAAGTTCGAAGTCTGAATCACTCTCAAATCTCCCTCTTCATAGTGTGGTACACATCGGTAGAGCTGCACAAAATGCATGTATCAAGAAAGATTTTACAGATTTCCCCATTTCAATACATAGTCTGGCTACAGCAACGGCTGTGAGCAACTGGTGCATACAAACTAAGAGGATTAATTGTGGTCCTCCACAAATGTGCACAGGGTTTTGTGGACATGTGCATGAAAGCGTGTGTTGCAGATACACCGTGTCCAATGAATAGTGAGATCATGACAAGAAGCACGTCATGTAGAGCATGCAGGTCAGAGCTCATTGTTTCCATGTTGTGCGTACCATGAAGTGGGAGATTTAAAGTTATTCAAACTTATTTGATATCCAAACAGTACTTTTCCGCACGAGTTCCTTATCAAAAATTTATCTACTATCCCTTCCAAACCTTGTACAGACAGGTGTGATGTGTGCTTTCTTGTAAATGTGGGAACACAGTTTTAATTTGAGGGATCTACAGTCTATTATAGTCAAAGAAGGTGCTATCCTTGTTGCAAATTCAGTATAGATTCTAATGGGGATGCTATTGGGCCCTGAAACATTGTTTAATTTTAGTGATTTCAGCTGTTGCTCAATATTGCTGACATGTGATTCATCTTGACAGTGGTGTGAGAATTAGACTAGGGTTGTACGCCTATATCTTCCTTCATAAAGGAATATTTTGTATCACATTTCAGCACTTCATATTTTGTTTTGTTGCCCGAAGTTCCAGTTCTTGTGTCGCCCACGAGTGTCTGGACTCTAACTTTGATCGCGTTGACAGCCTTTACATATGACCAGAATTGGTTAGGGGGTTGTGAGAGGTCTTCCAAAAGTGTCTGCTATGATAGTTGTTGAAGGCATCACACAGTAATCTTCTGACATTTAAATTCTTTTGTGTAGCATCTTTTTATCTAACCATTGTTTTACACCATTTTTGCAGATTCATTAGAAGTTTCTTTCCAGGGACTGTATATCGATTATCCCTACCACCATGAACTATGCTACTGGGTACGTATTAATCCAGTACTTGGTCAGCTGTTGTTCAAAGTTGAGCTTTGGTCCCTCTACGTGCTCATGTCCAGAGCTAAAGGTTTTTAGTTCTTCCTTGAAACATGACACTACTGCCTCTTTATGCAATTAACTGAGCATGTAAATTGTCCTCTTTGTTTTAGATGTTGTTTATGCTTTGGTAATCTACATCTACAGCTACATCATACACTGGAAGCCACCTAATGCTATGTGGTGGAGGTTACTTTTGGTTCCACTATCTGATTCCTCCAATCCTGTTCCACTCGCGAATAGTACGTGGGAAGAATGATTGCCAGTAAGCCTCTGTATTGGCTCTAATTCCTCAAATTTTCTCCTCATGGTCAATATACAAGATGTATATGGGGGGAAGTAATAAGTTGTCTGACTCCTGAGAAGTGCCGCCCTGAAATTTCTTGAATAGTAAATCTCTCCATGATACACAATGCCTCTCTTGTAATGTCTGCCAGTGGAGTTCGTTTAGCATCTCCGTAATGCTCTCTCACCAACTAAATGATCGCATGACGAAACGTGCCGCTCTTCGTTAGATCTTCTCTATCTCCTCTATCAGTCCTACCTGATAGGGATCCCAGATAGATGAACGAGACTCAAGAATTGGGTGAACAAGTGCCTTTTAAGCCACTTCTTTCGTGGATGAGTTACATTTCCTTAAGATTCTTCCGATGAATCAGAGTCTGGTGTCTGCTTTTCCCACTAACTGTTTTATATGGTCATTCCACTTAGGTCGCTCTGGATAGTTACGCCTAGATATTTTATGGCAGACACTGTTTCCGGTTGTTTGTCATCAATAGTGTAGCTGTATAGTAGTGGATCTCTTTTCCTATGAATGCGCAGTATGTTACATTTATTTATGGTCAGGGTCAACTGCCAGAGTCTGCACAATTCATCAATTCTCTGCAGGTCGTTCCGTAAATTCTTACTATCTTCTGGCATTGCTACTTTGGTATAAACAACTGCATCATCTGTGAATATCCTTAAAGAGCATCCGACGCTTTCTACCAGATCATTTATATATATTGTAAACAGCAACAGTCCTATCACACTTCCCTGTGGTACTCCGGATATTAACTTTACATCTGTTGATTTAGTTCCGTTGAGAGTGACATGTTGAGCTCTGTCTGCAAGAAAGTCATGAATCTAATTGCAGATCTGTTCCAATACTCCCTAAGCTTGTATTTTTCTCATTAAGTGGCAATGCAGGACGGTGTCAAATACCTTACTGAAATCGAGGAACAGGGCAACAACCTGAGCGCCGTTGTCCACTGCGCTGTGGATCTCATGGAGGAACAGAGTGACCTGAGTTTCGCAGGATCACTGTTTGCGTAATCCATATTGATTTTTATAGAGGAGATGTTCATTTTCGAAGAATGTCATAATTCTTGAGCCTAAAACATGTTCCATAATTCTACACCCCTGTGGTTCTGGGGATTAGAATAGGCTTGAGGTATTCCTGCCTGTCATAAGGGGTGACTAACAGTAGTCTCACACGTTTCGGCCTTTATGTGATGGTTCACTGTAGGGTTTGACCTCCATTTTCAAAATTTTGCTGCAGAGCAAGCCAATTGGGGAAGGGCACTTTACATAGTGCATCGTGTCCATTGTTCCGTTAGATCTTTAGCCCACTTTCTCATCGTTGTATTGCAGTCCAGCTCACTCTCCATCTCTTGGGCGAGGACACCTTCCTGGGTGCGTTTTCCACCATGCACTATGCAGTGTCGCTTTATGCGCCAACGATGACCATGGACTTCTTTGCACCTCATATCCAGCACAGTAGCCAGTCTGTTGTGGTGGGGCTGCCTCCTGACAACACAGGGTTTGCTTTGCTGATGCCTGCGCCGTTAAGTCCCCATGTATGCCAAGGAGTAGATGCCTGTCACCCCGGGGCATCGAGACTCTTGGCAAAGGCCATCCTGCCAGTTGGCTTTTGCTGTGGCTAGGTGGCACCTGTCGGGAGGGCCTCTGGTGGGAGTGGGTGGCATCAGGGTGGATGACGCGCGATGAAGCATACCACACCATCACTTGCTGGTGATCAGATACCAGCAGTCTCTAAGTGTTCCAAGTCTCAGTACAATGCAAGAAAGTATGACCCTAAATCATTCCCCTCCCTGGCCGCATCATGGGAGGAACTTCAGACTAAGGATGGCCATGAACCTTATCCCCCCCGGTACCTCTTATGAACGAGAACTGATGGGGACTCCTTTGTTTCGATGAAGCCACAGTTTTTTGTAGAGCATTTAGAGGACAAGTTTGGGGAGATGGAGGGCTTGTCCAAAATGCACTCTGTGCCAGTCTTGATAAAAACAGCATCCTCTGCCCAGTCACGGGCTTTACTCACTTGTAACAAGTTTGTGGATGTTTCTGTTACAACCATGCCACATAGTTTAAATGTGGTCCAGGGTATTATATTCCACAGAGACCTGCTTTTGCAGTCTGATGACGAGCTGCACACCAGTTTAGAGCGATGAGATGTTCATTTCGTGCAGCGCGTCCATTGGGGTCCGAGGGATAATAAGGTTGTCACCGTTGCCTTCATCTTGGCCGTCGAGGGTGACACCCAATACTGCGAAGAGCATCATTCACCTTGCTCACCAGACTGCAGGATTTTACAGAAAGAGAGGTAAACCATGTAATACAAGACCCTGAACCGACTGCCCTACACTGAGGTTAAGAGAAAATATGAGTGCCCACATCCTGTGGCTATGACCTCCTCATATGCCAACGCTACAAGAACAGTTGTAGCCCCATCAGTTCCGCAATTTCTGGTTGGCTCTCAGAGTCAGAAGGTTACACCTGCCCCCTTGATGGTGGGGGGGCAATTCCCCCCCCCCTCCCCCATTGCGCCCGCACCACATACTTCAGGAGCACTGCCCCCTCCCCCCCCCCCCCCCCCCAACCATAGGGGACACCAGTCCCCACTTCTCAGCCGGAGAAGCGAAAGTCTTCTTCGGCTCCTCTCTCCAGGAAGGGATCCCTTGGCTCACTCCCTTCCCAGGTTTCTGCTAGAGGGAAAGATGACGCCCACCAGTGGCTGAAGTGCCCAAAAGCAACTGGTTGTAGGGCTTCATGACCCTCCTCGGTCCTGGAGACTGAATCAGTGAAGCCCTCCCAGCCAGAGAAACCCAAGGAGCAGTGAGAAAAGTCCAAAACGAAGACCCCTAAGACCAAGGAAATTGTGGTGGCACCCACACCACTGCTACCTATAAGCTCTGCGTCTGGGGATGAGGTGGAGATTCTGGCATCCGCTGAGGACCTAGATCCAGCAGACCCTCAGACACAATGGATATAGACAGCTCAGGTAATAAGTCGGTGGTAGCAGGTGACCCTGAGGCATAAACTGCCTCATTGAATGTTCAATGGCTTCCCATCTCACGATGTCATCCTCCAGTGGAATTGCGGCAGTTTTTCCACCGCCTGGCTGAACTATGGCAACTGTTAAGTTTTACACCTGCTTTCTGCATTGCCCTCCAGGAAACCTGGTTCCAGGCAGTGCTTACCCCTGCCCTCCGTGGCTATAAGGGATATTACAGGAACCGTAGTGACTATAATCGAGCATCAGGTGGAGTTTGCATTTATGTCTTAAACTCAGTCTGTAGTGAACCTGCGCCCCTTCAAACCCCTTTTGAAGGTGTGGCTATCAGAATAAGAATGGTGCAGGAAATAGCTGTCTGCAGTGTTTATCTTCCTCCAGATGGTGCAGTATAGCTGAATGTATTAGCTGCACTGATTGATCAACTCCCTAAACCTTTCCTACTTTTGGGAGATTTTAACACCCATAACCCCTTGTGGGCTGGCACTGTGCTTACTGGCCGAGGCAGAGATGTCAAACTTTACTGTCTCAGTTCAACCTCTACCTCTTAAATACTGGCACCACCACACATTTCAGTGTGGCTCGTGGTAGTTACTCGGCCATTGATTTATCCATTTGCAGCCCAAGACTTCCCCCATCTATCCACTGGAGAGCACATGATGACCTATGTGGTAGTGACCACTTCCTCATCTTCCTGTCACTGCCCTGGCCTCAGGCCCATGGACGCTTGCCCAGATGGGCTTTAAACAAGGCAGACTGGGAAACTTACACCTCTGTGGCCACTGTTGACACTCCCCCACATGATGACATCAATGTGATGGCTGAGCAGGTGACTACAACAATCGTTAATGTGCCAGAAAATGTGATCCCTTGCTCTTTAGGGTGCCTCCGGCGAAAGGCGGTCTCTTGGTGGTCGCTGGAAGTCGCTGAGGCAATTACAGAGTGTTGGCGAGCTCTATAGCGGCATAAGCAGCACCCTTCCCTAGGGCACCTCATAATCTTTAAGCACCTCCGCGCCTGTATTTGCCAGCTTATCAAAAGATGGAAACAGGAGTGTTGGGAGAGAAATGTTTCGACCATTGGATGCCATATGTCACCTTCCCAAGTCTGGACAAAGATCAGATGTCTCTTTGGTTACCAGACCCCAACAGGTATCCCTGGAATTAACATCAATGGCGTGTTGTCTACTGACGCAAATGCGATTGCTGAGCACTTTGCTAAGCACTATGCTTGAGCCTCTGCATCGGAGAACTACCCCCCAGCCTGTCCTCTCATTCACTACATGCCCTATAATGCCCCATTTACAGAGTGGGAGCTCCCCAGTGCCCTTGCACATTGCCCCAACACAGCTCGTGTGCCAGATCGGATCCACAGTCAGATGATTAAACTTCCCTCATCTGACTACGAGTGACATCTCCTCGTCATCTTCAACCGGATCTGGTGCAGTGGCATCTTTCCATCGCATTGGCGGCAGAGCACCATCATTCCCGTGCTTATCCCGGTAAAAACCCGCTTGATGTGGATAGCTATCGGACCATCAGCCTCACCAATGTTCTTTGTAAGCTGCTGGAACGTTTCCATCGCATTGGCGGCAGAGCACCATCATTCCGGTGCTTATCCCGGTAAAAACCCGCTTGATGTCGATAGCTATTGGACCATCAGCCTCACCAATGTTCTTTGTAAGCTGCTGGAATGTATGGTGTGTCAGTGGTTGGGATGGGTCATGGGGCTCCATGTCAGGATGGCTTCTGCCAGGGTAGCTCTACCACTGATAATCTTGTGTTCCTCGAGTCTGTCACCTGAACTGGTTGCCGTCTTTTTTGATTTACGAAAAGTGTATGACACCACCTGATGACATCATATCCTTGCCACATTATGCGAGTGGGGTCTGCAAGGCTCGCTCCCAATTTTGATTCAAAATTCCCTGTACCTTCGTACTTTCTGTGTTCAAGTTGGTGCCTTCCATAGTTCGCCCCATATCCAGTAGGATGGGTTCCCGCAGGGCTCCATATTGAGTGTATCTCTATTTTTAGTGGCCATTAATGGTCTAGCAGCAGCTGTAGGGCCGTCCGTCTCACCTTCTCTGTATGCAGATGTTTTCTGCATTTCGTACTGCTCCACCAGTACTGGTGTTGCTGAACAGCACCTACAGGGAGCCATCCACAAGGCGCAGTCATGGGCTCTAGCCCACAGTTTCCAGTTTTTGGCCGCAAAGTCGTGTGTTATGCACTTCTGCGGCATCATACCGTTCATATGGAACCAGAACTTAATCTTTGATGATCCACTCACTGTAGTGGAGACATATCGATTCTTAGGACTGGTTTTCGATGCCCGATTGACTTGGCTTCCTCACCTCCGTCAGCTTCAGCGGAAATGCTGACAGCACCTCAATGCCCTCCACTGCCTGAGCAACACCAACTGGGGTGCAGATCACTCTACACTGCTGCAGCTCTACAGAGTCCTTGTTCAATCCCGCCTCGACTATCTATGGGAGTCAGGTTTATGGTTCAACGGCACCCTCAGCATTGCATTTACTCAACCCAGTGCACCACTGTGGCGTTCGCCTAGTGAGAGGAACTTTTTGGACAAGTTTTTTGACCAGCATCGTGGAGGAGGACGGAGACCCTCCATTGCACGTTAGGTGTGCACAATTGCTCTCCAGTTATGTTGCAGACGTTCATAGTTCTCCTGCACATCCAAATTACCTTCTCCTTTTCCCGCCCACGGCGGTTCATCTCTCTCATCGGTGGCCCAGGTCAGGGTTACAATTGCAGTTCGTGTGCGATCCCTTCTCTCCGAACTGGAGTCCTTGCCTCTACCACCTATATTTGAGGTTCATTCAAGTACACCTTAATGGTTTACACCTAGGCCGTGGCTTCGCCTGGACCTTTCACATTGCCCTAAGGACTCAGTTAACCCTGCGACTCTCCGCTGTCACTTCCTCTCGATTCTCAACATGTACCGGGGCCATGAAGTGGTTTACACCAATGGCTCGATGACTCATGGTCATGTTGGCTTTGCCTATGTTCACGGAGGACATATAGAACAGCACTCCTTGCCAGATGGCTGCAGTGTTTTCACTGCAGAGCTGTTGGCCATATCTTGTGCTCTTGAGCACATCCGCTCGTGCCCAGGCAAGTGATTTCTCCTGTGTACTGACTCCTTGAGCAGCCTACAAGTTATCGGCCAGCGCTACCCTCATCATCCTTTGGTAGCGACCATCCAGAAGTCCATCTATGCCCAAGGTTATGTCGGAATCCCAGGTAATGAACTTGCTGACAGGCTGGCCATGCAGAAACTGCTTATGGAGATCGACTTCTCTGAAACTGGCATGCGTTCAATATTACACCGCAGGGTTTTGCAGCTTTGGGAGACGGAACGGCATAACCTCAGTATGCACAACTAGCTGCATACCATTAACGAAATTATGAATGTGTGGTAGAACTCTGTGCGCACCTCTCGCAGGGACTCTGTGGTTCTCTGTTGGTTCCGCATCGGCCATACGTGGCTGATGCATGGTTACCTCCTCCGTCGCGAGGACCCACCTGGGTGTCGCTGTGGCTCACAAATGACGCTCGTACATGTCTTGCTGGACTGCCCACTTTTAGAGACTCTACGGCAGACTTTTTACTTTCCCAGCACCCTGCCTTCTGTGTTGGGAAACAATGCCTCAACAGCAGCTTTAGTTTTACGTTTTATTTGTGAGGGTAAGTTTTATCATTTGCTCTAAGTTTGAGCACGTGGGGGTTTTAATGTGTTGCAGAGTGGCTTTTCCTTTTTATTTTCATGGTCAGCCTGCCATGGTAACATTCTTTCTTGTTTTAACCTCTTCTACCTGTTTCTTGCTTCTTTGTGGTTTTCTTGTCCCCTTTTGTCCATTTAAGTGTTTGTTGCCCTTCAGTCATTGTTGTAGTTTTCCTTTCATCCTGTTTTGTGTTGTCTCGTTGTCTTATTCTCACCCTTGTGGCATTGTTTGCTTCAGAACAAGGGACCTATGACCTCGTAGTTTGGTCCCTTCCCCCCTCTTTTAAACCAACCAACCATAATTCTACAACCGATTGATATTAAACGATATAGTTCTATAATTGTGGGAATCTGTCTTATGGCCTTTCTTAAAAATGGGAATGACCTGCCTTTTTTTCCAGTCATTACGATACCTTTTGTCGCTCAAGCGAACTTTGATAAATTACTGCTAGAAAGGGAGCAAGTTCTTTTGCATAATCCTTATAGAATCTTACAGATGTGGTCCTGAAGCTAGTGATTGTAGCTACTTTTCAATTCCGCAACCGGTTATCTCAATATCTGCAATTTTGACATTCGCACGATGATTGAAAGGAGCGACAGTGTTATGATCTTCCACGTTGTAACAACTTCGGAAGACCGAATACAGTATTTAGGCTTCTCTCTGTTATCTTCCATTTCGGTGCTGATGTGGTAGGGTTTTTGCTCAGGTTGGTTGACAACAACTTACTTTTAAAATCATTGAATGGTTCTCTCATTGCTCTCCTTACACTCAATTTTGCTTTGTTCAGCTTTTGTTTGTCAGATAGGTTTTTACTTTTCTTGAATCTGAGATGAAGTGCTCTTTGTTTACGTAGTGCTTTTCTAACATGGCTATTAAACCATGGTGGATCTTTCCCGTCCCTTAAAACCTTACTCGGAACATATTTGTCTAGGGCATATTGAACGATACCTTTGAATTTTTTCAGTTCGTTCTCCACATCTTTGCCCTCATCACCGAATATTTGATGCCGACTGCTGAGATATTCTGAAATTTGTATCCTGTCACCCTTGCTGAGCAAATATATCTTCCTACCTTTCTTAACATTCTTTGTAGGGCGTGTCGTCATAGATGCTGTCACGGCCTTATGATCACTGATACCTTCCTCTACAGTAACTGATTTGATAAGTTCACGTCTGTCTGTTGCCATAAGGTCTAAGACGTTATGCTCACGAGTTGGTTTTCTAATTATCTGCTCAAGGTAATTTTCAGAAAAGACATCCAGAACAATGCCACACAATTCCCTGTCACTGGCACCAGTTTTGATGGCATAACGCTTCCCCTCTATACCTGGCAAGTTGAAGTCACTCCCTATTACAATGGTATGATCAGGAAAATTACTAATGATATTCTGCAAGTTCTACCTGAAATCCTCTACAACTACAGATCCTAATGCAGGTGGTCTATAAAAGCATCTGATCACCATTTTTGATCGTTCTTTGATACTCAATTTCACCCAGATTAATTCACATTCAGAATCAGTGATAACCTCACCAGATTTTATCGAATTTTTTACTGCAATAAACACGCTGCCACCATTGGCGATTAACCTATCCTTAAGATAAACATTCCAGTCTGAGCATAGGATTTCGTTGTCACTGACGTCAGGATTTTGTTGTCATTGATGTCTGGCTTCAACCAGCTTTCTGTTCGCAATACTATATGTGCATTATAACCGTCAGTAAGTGATACTAATTCCGGGACCTTTCCTTGGATGCTCCTTCAGTTTACTAAAATCATATTAATCTTTTCTATCTCTGATCTGCAAGGACCAAGATTCTCTGAGGTCGCTGTGGCTGATTTAACAGGCAAATAATCTTTGCTCCCAAGGGAGGTGTCCTCTAACCTAAAAAAGCCCTATGTGCACACCACATGTTCTCTGCTACCTTAGTAGTCGCTTCTTGCGTGTAGTGCATGCCTGACCTATTAAGGGGAATCCTACAATTCTCAACCCGATAGCAGAGGTCTAGAAGTTCGCATCCGATACTGTTGCAGAGCTCTCTGAGCCTCTTGTTTAGACCTTCCAATCTGCTCCAAACCAGAGGACCACGATGAACCCTGGGTACAATGCTACAGATAGACAGCTTAACCTGCACCCTGTGTGCATTGCTAGCTGCCTTCACCAAGTCAGTCAGCCGCTGAAAGGAGCAGAGGACGACATCAGAAACAAAGCAGCAGGTGCCATTCATGCCAACATGTGCCACTACATGCAGCCAGTTGCACCCAGTGCACTCTTAGCCGCTGGCAGGGCCTCCTCCACATCGCAGATGAGACCTCCCAGCAAACAAACTGAATGCACACTGGAGTTCTTTCCCATCTTGTCTGCTATCTCTCTGAGGGGCTCCATCACCTGCCTAACATTGGAACCCCCAATGACTAGCATATCCACCCTCTGCACTTGTATCAACTGGGCAGGAAAATCGACCACTGGCCCAACAGGAGAGGCAACCCGTGCTGGCTGAGTTATCATCATTGTTGCTACAACTGCGTGATGGTTACTGCCATCTCTTTCAACATGGACATCTTCAAAGAGGTCAGGTATGTTTGTTGCCATTAAAAGTTATATATTTCTGTCTTGAGTGGAATTCTGAGCAATCGGTTCTAAGCAATTTTCAGAGAAGGCACTTACTATTGCTAAGTGAGATTTATTGCCATGCTCATTATTTACAGAGCTTCAACTACCCTCATCAGTTGGTGGTTATCTAATGATGACAATAAGATTGGGTAACGTAAAAATAGTGAGCTGAGGTTTTCTCTCTAGTTTTCTGTCAAAGCTGGGTGTGAATCTGGTGGTCAATAGATGGACCCAGTTATAAAATTGTGTCTACCCTTGTTGCTGACTCTTCCCCAAACAATTTTGCGGTTGGCTTCTGTTTTCTGTCATGGAGGATATGAGTTTCTTATCTATTGCAACTATTACATCCTTCCATTTCCCATTGGTCTAGCCTATCGGTATACATGTATATTTAGCTCAAAAATCTCACTGCTGCCAATTTCAGGTTTTAGCCATCTTTCTGTAGTATTGTGCGAGCTCTACTGCTGTTTGGGCATGCTTCAGACCCTGGTAGTTTATTATAAATGCTTCAGTAGTTGATCACTAGCATTTCTGTCCTGAGAATTCAGAAATATAATTTCATTTTAGGAATTTAATGTAAAATATGTATCACAATGACGCTGATAAAGGTTTTGTTGGTGGTAGGGGAACATTCTTTATGCAAAAATCCAACTGGTATTCCAAAATTGGACCATTTATTGTAATTCACTTATATTGTTATTAAACTACACTACAGGTTGGTCCCTCTCATCCTGGGATCAGAATGACTTACCTTTCATTTCTTACATTACTCACTCTACCCCACCCTCTTTCCCTAGGGAAGAATTCATAGTTCCAAAATCTAGGATAATGCCATCTCTTTTAATTTTATGCATATCCATTGGCGGTATTAAACACTTTGCCTCTTGAAGGTAAGTGACAGCCAGTGACAGCCAGTCGTTCTGTCTTGTATTCATTATTTTTCATGCTAGGATTTTCCTTTGATATAAATAGAGAATCGACACAGTTTAAAGTTGCTAGAAAGTGCTTTGTGTAGATATTAGTTTCCAGCCTTTTGAAGATAAAAAATTCATTGTGTTAAGATTATAATAATTTGTGTATTTATTTTGTTTTAAACCATTATTAATCATAAGGAGCTGGACAAACATGATTTCCACTTGTTTATTTTCTTGACAGGTCTGTAAATACTTCTATCATTTGAAATTTCATTTGTAACTTGTCCTGTCCTAATTTCTTGTTTTTCACTCTATTCTAGTGTTGTTAGTTACTAAGTTTGCTAAATTTTTAGCTGTAATATATAGGAATATAATTGTAGCTAATAATAAAATGTAAATCATATACAGTGCACCATGAACTTTTGCTAATCCAGATATAACAAAGAAATGGGCAGAATAATTGAACATGCTTGAAATAATGCATGCTGGTTACTGATTGTTGACAATGAGTTGGGCTTTGACCAAAAATTTCTATGCCATGTGCGATGCATGAAATAATTAGCTGGTCTCATTTACCTCTTAAAATAATTCTTATTTAATTTTGATGATACATATTGATCACAAACAAAGTAAACAATAAAACATAAGAATGACTCCATGCACCTTGTGGGATCAGTTTTCACCTTTTGGACATGGCAGTCAGCATGATAACAAGGCCATGGCCAAAATCCTTCCCTTTCTGTATGCAACTGAAATTGTGTTTTGATAGATTTCTCTACTCTAACCACCCTTCCTTTCATACTTTTGAGACATAATTACAGAAGAAACATAAATCTGACAAAATTATATAATTTCTTACCTAAATAATAGTAATATATTGGTAATAACATATACTAGACTTAGATGTAACATAGGGTTTTGAAGAAGTCACATCAAGGGTTTTATTGTGTGCTTATTTGCTGAGAAAGGAAGTATTAAAGTTATAAATGAAAAATATGTCACAAAAGAAAGATTTTTTAAAATTATATTTGTTTTGTAAATAATGGAAATTCATTTAAAAGAAAACAAGAAATTAGGAGTGACAAGTGTATAACAAAAGGTATGACAAGATAAAAAATAATATTTGGTAAATATTACTTGATCTTGCTTCTCTTATGTAATGTCAGTCGTGTTATGGGCTTTTGTGTTAAAATTAATCTTTACCATTTTAGCTTATTATTCCAGCCTACATGTGAATCTCATAATGCAAGGTGGAAACTGAGTTTTTCCCTTCATGTTTTCCCTGTGTGTCTCATTATCATATACTTCCCTTTCTCATAGGGGATTAATTGTGTAAAAATCTAAAGACTCAAAAATTCAGTCCTTTTTTTAAATGTCTGTGTCATTTAAGTTGGCTTGTTTCAGTTGCTGGTATAAAAATTATCCTCTTCAGCCTCAATTATAATTTATTAAACATGAAACCGACTACCTACTACATGCAGAATGTAATTTGGCACCCCACACAGGGGTGGTGAGAGCAACTGTTAACAGACTTTGTCAGTTCCCCTGTTCACAGCATCCTCCACGCAGTATGCCAAGTTATATTGTTCATGTAGTACAGCATTTTCCCCTTTAAGACAGTTTATCAGCACCAGTTGATGTTTTTACATATGGCAGGTATTGTGAACTATGTCAACAATACATTCTATTGTCATCTGAACATGGAGTGTGTATTTTTATTTCACAAACACATGCTTGTAGATATAACAGTGATAATTATAAATAGTCATTATGTTTTGGATAAATAAATGTTTCAGTTCATCGAGACGAGCAAGAAATAATAGAGCTGGTACCAAACATCATACTTAATCCAGGATTTTATGACGGTGATGCCCGGACGGAAGAAATAGAGCCTGATGAAAATTCCAATAATCAAGCTACTACAAGAATAAATAACAACACCATTGTACGTCCCATAAGGGTTTGATAGTAGAATTGACTTTCAACAGTTTTCTCTGTCCTCTCAGAATGAAAAGTTCTGTGAAGTGACTCATACTGAAATTTAATGAAAATTATATCAGGTATATTATATTGGCTCAAAATTGTGTTGCCATTCAGGGAGACTTGGTTGTCATTAAGATTTGATTCTCATAACTGTTTTGAAAGTGTTTACACTGAATGGCCCATATTGGCAGCTGCATTACTCTAAATTTTGTTATAAAGGTTTACAGTAATGTTAAAAGTTCTGAAAGAAATTTCAGCAAAAATGAAATATAATCTGTCATATGTGCCTGCTAATGATCAGACCATGTGTGAAATACCAGAAGATCTTGTGTTGTCTTTATTAAATGGTCCAAAAAAAAACTTAGACTAGTGCAAAGTTTGGGTGTAAGTACTGTGTTGAAAAGCTATTTATCACACATTGAAAATTAATATTTCTTTACCATTTTCTGTACGGTTTTGCAACAATGCAGTGTGCCTTAAAAAGGCAGATTATCAAAGAATTGTTGTAAGACTATTCTTATGTTCTGTTCCTTTTTTTGGGGCAGTGTGGCATTCAGAAGAAGTCAATTGTGGCAAGAAAAATGTGTAACACTCCATATTTTCCACTTAATGTATATTTGGAATGAGTAATCTTAGGTATTTAACTCTAAAATTTGCTATTGTAGCAGATACAATGCAGTGTTGATGCACACTGCTGTCACATGTAATCTGTGTTCTCAATTGTACTCGCACTCATATGGTTGTCTTTGGAAAAGTTATTGTGTTGTGATCTAGAATGTGGTTGTGATATAATGCAATTTGCACTTAGACATATAGTCCATCTTCCAATTTGTGTGTCCTAATATTTGTGCATTTATTGCCTCTTGTACTGTTATTGTGTTTTTAATTGTTATTGTTTCATACCAATGATATTTCATAATTTTTACATCTTTGTACATGACAGCAAAATATTTTACATGTGTTCACCAGATACAAGTTTCTGGAATATTGTGTGTAATTGAGGAGAGCGCCACGAGATCTTGACAGGGTGAGCTAATAAACAAGTATTAGATAAATGGAGCATCAGTAGAGCTAAATTCATCAGTAAATGGCATTTATGTTCCTTGGCATGTTTGGGAGGGGGAAATGGGAGGGTCATTGGTGTGTAACATTGAAGGGTCCTGATCAGTTCAAAGTTTATGCTAGGAGTGGTGTCTTTCTGTTCTCTGACATGGTATTTTATAAAAAAAAAAATGTATTTTTACGTAGTCATACCACATAAGTACTGATCTCCGTGACACATTCAGTAGTGCTTTCAATTGAATGTTATTAATAGGTGCCTTGAATCAGAACATTTATATGTATGAACGGTTCCTTACCATCAATGTGTATCACCAGTTGAAATGTAGCTAGCTAGCACTGTTACAAAGATCCCTGTTTTTTATGCATAGTGTGTGACACATCTGTACTTTTATATGACATAGAAATGAGTGTGTGCTAGATATATCATTCTGCTGTGTAATATTGTGTACTTGCATACAAAGCATTCAGTTATAGTACACATTTATCCTCCCAACCTACATGTTGATGTTCTTGTTGAAATCTTGCATAATTAAGATAAACGGCTATTTTATTCTGAAAAAAGATGATTTGAATTTCATGTGAAAATTGGCTTTTGTGAAGCTGTCTGTCGTGTGATAACTGTATTAGTGCCTGTTACCCATAATTTGTGAAATGAAATGTATGTAACTAGAAATTAGTTTGCAAAATTGTGTAGTAATTATAAAATACATGTGCTGTGTGTGTTTAGCAACTTAGTGTCAGACATTAGCTTGTGATTAGATTGTGATTGGCAAAAAAAAGTTGCACTTTGTGTCAGTAGTGGATTAGTTTCTGGCTATATGTCACTGGGAGGAAAAACAAATAATCATTTTGATTAAAAGACTGAATGAGAGCAGGGCAGTTGCTACAGGGATAAGAAAATTTACAGCCCTTTTAAATGTTGGTTGTGCATTATTGATTAGCATTAGACATGTCAAATGTTTGACTAGGTTCTCATGATCAGGCAGTAGTTAAGCAATGAGAGATGTAGGCTGATGCAAGTGTGAAGGAGAAGAGCTATAAAATATAATATTAATAGCAATGAAATAATATAGGGTGCACATATATTGCAGCAGTTTTAAGTCGAGAAGTGTGCTGTACCTGATATATTACACTTGAACGTGAAAATGGATAGAAAATATGATATTGAGCATTACCTATGTCAAAGGATTAAAAAAGTTAGCATCTGTTTTAGCAGAACAGTAAATTGCTACTTTTTGTTTTCTTTTATATCTACATACTAAATCATTGGTGTTGTGTCAGTACTGCCAGAGTTACCTGATGTCTCCCATCTCTGTCATTAGTTGATGTAGAATCATTCTCTACTTTCACTTAGAGCATATAAAGTTCTTGCAGAGTTATTTTCTCTCTCTTTGTAGTTCACCTAATACAGTATTCATCTTCCTTTGATCGTATTTGGTGCTTTTTCTAAAATTGTGCCAACTGCTGACTACGTGTTGTTTTCCTTCACTTCCTTCTTATTTGTAGTATTATGGTTTCCATTAATCTTTCATATTTTCTCCCCTCTTCTCTATTTCATCATCACATTCCTGTCTCATTTCAACTTTGAAATTTTTCTAGTTTTAACATTTTCATTTCCTTTTGCTTCTTATTTTACATTGTATTACTCAATGATCTGCATCTCTGGCAGGTTGTCATCTATTATGTGTAACTGATCAAGAAATAACACTATTCTCCTGCTTTTTATTTATATTACTTTTTCTATTTTCTGATACTTTTCCACAGTGCTTTTTAATATCAAGCTATCTGTGAGTTTTTTTAGTGAAACCACAATTTCTGTTCTAATTCTAATTTATCTAGTTATAACCAAGCAGTAAACTTTCTCTACAAAGAAGGATTGTGCTGTTATAAGATTTTTTTTTAATTTCTAGGTAGGTGCTTTACACTGGTGCTTATAGTTCTTAATTATTTCATGTGAACCTTTCCCATGCACTATTCCAGCATATTGTTATTTGACCAGAGAGAGAGAGAGGAAAGAGAAGAGATCTGGAGGCACTGAATCTCTAAAAGGAGGAATCTACATAATGTTTACCATACTAATACTATTTGGAACAAAAATAACAGTTGAGTACTAATACTAGCTGCTGCAGAGGAGGATCTTCTCCTTTTCAGCTGCCAAAATTGGAATCGTTGGATAATATGGCTCAGTTTCTAGCTTTCTTAGTTTTTTTTAAAAAACTGATTCCTCGAGGCAAGTAAAAGAAGCACTGAAGGTGGACAGTAAGAGCTGAAAGAAATTGTGTATATTCCCTGAAATAAGAGAGATACTAGATGTGAGAAACAACCAGAAGTAACAATGATAATTTCATATTTTACACTATTTTGACTGAATTATTCATTGCACACACTGTCCTGCCTAAACCATGGTTTAGTGGTTTTTCTTTCCTTTCTAAACATGTAATTTATCCTTCTGCTTTTTCCATTTTTGTTTGCATCTAAGAAGCAGTTTTATCATGTACTGTGAAATATTAATAGTACCTAAATAGCTTCATATTTTTTAAAGTACAAATCATGTCCATTAATAAGCACAATATTTCTTCTGCCTACGTACTTGCACACAATAAATGTCAAAAATATTAATTTCAGATAATGAGTAAATAAAGGTTTGGACAAAACCTGTGGCCACATTTCAGTTAGTTTCCAGTTTTTGCTGTTGCCTTCCTTATTATTCATGTAAAGTTTCCTGAAAGTGACTGTTAAGATTAAAAACTGTATATTTATGCAGTCTATGTCAAAGGAGCAAATATCAAAATGAAATGTTAATAAGCAATTCATTTAGGAATACATCATCACTGTCTAAACTGAAGAGCAAAAATGTGTTTAGAAAACAGAATAATTACCAGTTGCATTGAGTGCTTCTCTGTCAATTGTTTATGTCAGAGTCTGTCTCACTTCTCAGTTTTACATTGCATACTACTTGGTGCATGTGAGAATGACAGAGTTCTCTCTGCCCTTTATGACTGTTGTGTTTTATCAATAATAGATTCCACTTGTCACGTATGCAGCTTTCATTTTATCACGTCCATTTTCCAAGTGACACATTAAGAAACCTGCAAACTTGAGACTCAGACAAGCTTTTGATAAGTATACATGGAATGCCACTTTTTCGTTTTTCTATGCTTCATTTTAAATATATCAGTTGTATCCTTCAGTTTTTCTCTTTGTACCGAAGAGGATGCACAGTGGACCCGGACATTATATTAGATTCTCTTTCAAGGCTGTTTGCATGCTACATCCAGTGTCACATGTAGTTAAATTTTCCTGTACTGATTTATTTCCTTTTTTTTTTTAAGTGGAAGAAGTCTGTTTTTAGTAGGATCTGCTGCATTTGTAATTACTGTATTACTATATTTCTGCAATTAGAAAAAAAATGATGACTAACCATACAATTACAATCTTTTTAAAACAAAAGTAAAAAATATTTTTGGCAGGCTTTTCTGTTGTGTTGTTGTTAGCAATTAATTTGACAAGTTTTCTTTTAAAATTAAATACTTCTTGTGGTTTGAGACTGTTGTCATTGGTACTGGCACTAACAACTTAAGATTATTGTTTAGGTATATCAGATGTACTTTTTTTACTTCTGAATTCCCATGAAAAGTGTAGATAATAGTACAGGCTACAGTACTTTTTTTTACTTCTGAATTCCCATGAAAAGTGTAGATAATAGTACAGGCTACAATAAGAATGAGGTATGAACTTGAAAAACACATGTGAAAACTTCAAATAAGAGGATACAGTAAATTGTTGTAATTATCAACAAAATATTCCAAACATATATAACAGGGACATTTAACTTGCTGGATTTTTAAATTTTTGGGCATATGATTCTTACCCCCCAAAATAAAGAAAGACCAGGAGATAGAGTGTTAGGAGTTGTTAGTAGAGAAGAAGACCTATTATCAACTTGTATATTGTTTTAAAGAAAAATTAGTGCTAATGATGTGTACAATAGTAGTTTCCTAAGAGGAAAACTGCCATTATGAAACTTTCAAAGCAGTTTTCCGTGACTTGTGTAGAGACTTAACTGCTTCACTAGGTCCTTGAATTTCAATTTACGTTGCTTACCACCAAAGATGCTGTTTTTTTTTTTTTTTTTCCTGTCACTGTTGGTTGCAGTGGTTTGAAATGTCCGTATCCATGTCCAACATTCCAGGAAGTCTATTACTCACAGATACATTAAAATGAAAAGTCTGGGAGACATCAGTATAATTTTGATAATTTTACTGGAGACACAATCATTAATTTTTAGGGTATAGCATATTAGGTGCAGTGATTCCCATTCAGAGCCATTTGACTTTTTTGTCACACTATTTGTTGACTAAATGTGTCTGCCATAATTCATGTAGTTTTTTTTCCTTCAATATGTCTGGCTGATACAAGTGGAACAGTATTAGTGGATAGCCAGGTAAGACATTAGTAGTTAATGCCTGCTCCTCCTTCCTTAATGTTCTCACAGTGAAATACATCAAACGCTGCATTTCGGCAGTGTGCATAAATTGGCAATCAACAGTTTGTCAAGCAACACATAAAACACACATAGTGTCTGTGGACGCAGATTTTGACAAGATTATATTATGAGAAAGATAAGGGAAAATTTAAAAATATCCACATTTGTGTGTTGTGATCAGTTGCCGAAGCAGATATTCCTCTCTCAAAGCTTGCCTATTATTTTGCGAAGTAACTACCACTACTCTGAATTCCATTTTATAAATAATCTTTACTTCTTGTTGTTTCATTGCAGATTCGTCTTTCCTCAGCTCCTTGTGTACTGTAACATGCTCTCTAATTGTTATGCAGTGAGCAATTCCTGATCTGTTTATGTGGGCTTAGCTTTTAATCTTCTGACATACACGTACATCTTGAAAATACCAGAATTAACTGAGGTAATTTTTGTGGTACGTGAGTGTGTCTTCATTTTTCATACTGAAGAACAATGCAGATCTTCTGAGTCTGACAGGGTGATCATGTTTATTGCATTTGGATAAATGTCCAGAAAATACACAAATAAATAAAATAAGTGAACATTATAATTGTGTTGTTTGCTTGCACTGTTGAATTGTGCATACCACTAAATATCTTGACTTGAATGAGTGAGAGATATAAGCATTCAAAATCAGGAGTGGCTGGTTTTTGTGCATACAATTCTCACACCTCTCTTGTAACCTCTGAGCCGACACTATTCATAACTTGTACCCATTTCTTCTCCCTCTTTTTTTTTCATGTCTGCAATAGAAAAAACTCTGGTTTTTTGTATCTGCATTAATCTGGAACATAAAAGGTGGAAAAATGCCCAGTTAATGCGCAATACTTCTTTTGAGTAACAGATCAGTAAAACAACAACAATAATACTAATAATCTCATTAAAAAATATTCAAGAAACTTTTGCCTACTGTTTCATACATGTATGGACTACTGTACTATGGGTGCAAGATGCATCTTTATACGAGTTAACATTCAGAATGTAGAACAACATATCTTGCATTTTGAGTTAGTTAAAAAATATTTGTTCACTAAATGCGTACTGCTCATTTGCACTTTGTGTGAGTAGCAATTCATTTTCATAATCAGGCCTTCTACTGAATGGTTACCATAGTTGTTGTTGTAAGCCATATACGCCATATAATCCAAAACAACACTGCTCTATATACAACTAAAACTAACCTTCATGCACACAGATATTCAGAAATGGGCATTGTAGCATGAAGCCAGTCAAGAATTAAGTAATAAAACTGACTGAGTGTGATATTTTTTACATTTGATGTAAAGAAAGGAGCATGTCTTAATCTAAAGGTAATTTTCATTTATTACCAATTTGTTGACGGTAATGCCCAGTGCCTACATATTAACCATAGTGAATAAGCTTCAAGCACAATGAAGTATATAATGTTTGTATGAGTGAACTTCAGCTTTAGTGTGTTATGAATGTCTATTGCTGTATTTGTGAACTTTGTAAGGTAAACTAATAGTTAACTCTGTTACGGAAATATAATGTATCTATCAAAGTAGGTAACAGAAGACTGTATGTTATTTGCCTGAGTTCGTCTTCATAGGAATACATTCCCCATATTCAGTTTGGTGATTTTTTTTTTTTTTTTGTAAATTTTACTAGTTATACTTAGGTATAAATACTAGGCTAGTAAATGAATTTTGTAAATGGAATTGTGTGTAACTGCTGTAATGAAAGCTTTGCTTGCTTCTAATGCTGAAGCAGTTGAATAGCATGAAAGTTGATAATGTGCTTGCTTGAAAATCTTCCAAAATTGAATAATTTATTATTATTTCAGAAATATGAAAAGAAATTGAGAAGTGTCCTTTGTTATGATCAATTGCAGAAACTGTGTTTTCAGTAAATTTCCTTCAGTAGTCTTTGTTATACATCATTCAGTCTGTGAATTTCCCTCTCATTTTATGTGTAGATCTTAAATTCCAGCTATCTTTCTAAAACAAAACAAAAAATTAGTGCTCACTGTATTATTGTTCAGTACATTTTTTTTAAAAAAAAAGATGTGTGTTTTCTCATAAGACTGTTACAGCAATAGAATTATAATGTTATATTTTATTCCTTAACTGATTCAAAGAGTACTGCAAAAATCTATGCATCTGCTTGTATGTCTATAAATGCAGTCAGGAATAATTAAATGCACGAATTTGAATCTCTGGTACCATGTCTCTTTCTGCTTCATATAACTGATGGCCAATGGGAAGATATTTATTAGCAAATGCATGTCATTTTATGCTCTAAAAACACATAGGAGAATGCACTATTGTAAGATTTATCATTTGACCAAAGACAGTTATGTTTAGCTTTAAATATTGTGATATTTTGTGTATACTGTTTTAAATGTTATCAAAGATGTTTTCGTTATGTTTTTTTAATGTTCAGTTGTAATCTTTCTCACTGAAATTGATGTTTATGAAAATGCAGACATGACGGAGCTAAGTATTTATATGGTTGTGATTTCCCATATATACTTCTAAGTGAATGTAAACAAATTTGTACTTTTTTATACCATGTTTCATCATTACCGTTTGCATGAAGTTAATATTGTTGTTTAACATGTTTTTGTGTGTCATTGAAAAGTGTGTGTGTGTGTGTGTGTGTGTGTGTGTGTGTGTGTGTGTGTGTGTGTGTGTGTTGGTGAGGAATGTGAGTTCAGAAGAAAACACAGTTTGTGGTGTTGTGTCAGTTCAATGCATAGAAATTTTGTACAAAAGTGTGTGTTTATTTGTTGAGTACTAAAACAAGGATTTAAAGCAAACTATATCTATTAATACAAACAGGTTAATGACAAAACTGTTTTTAATTCTCTTAAAGTGCTTTTGTGACGTGAAACCTTTGCAGAATCTGCATTTTCATTTTTCACAGGTCAAGCATATTTCACATTTTTTTTTCCGTGTTTCTGTATTGATTTTCCCAAGTTCTTCATAAATTGGACAATATGTTTTTACTTTGTTGCCACAGAACAATCTTTGAAATTCATATGAGCTTCAATAATGTTTGGGTGAACAAAGAACTCACATTAACATATTTCTGCTAACAAGGTAGTTTTCTAAAGATGTTCAGAAAGAGGACACTGAGTACAAGAAGAGGAATTGAGCACCAAATCATTATTATTGTTACTATTATTATTACATTGACTTAGCTGCTCCATTCTTTGTTAGCTCAGTTTTATATATGACAGTTTTAGCTTCACTAGAAATGAGAAGTTCTTCACCCTGTTGTTGCTGGTACACCATACTATGAAATATTTTGCCTTGTGTGTAGAAAACTACTTACCTTTCAGTGAAGACGTTCATTGTTGGACATAAATAAGAAACTGAACCCATTACGTCAGTATATGAATTTACACTCTTCTACAAAGCACAAAGACATACATATATTGTTGCTCAGAAGAAGAAAAGAATTCTTAAACAGCTGTACTGTGTTTAGTTCCTTGTCTATTTGCCTATCCACTGCTTATTGTCCACATATGGTCTTATTGTCCACATATGGTCATGGTTACCCTCATCCGTTCCATGTTTTTTGTTCAGCCATTGTTCTCCATTTTTGTTGTGCTTTATTACATTGTGTTGTGAGATCCACTTCATTGGCTGGTGAGACTTACATCTTGCATTCAGTTTCATTACTGGTGTGTTCAGGGCCAGTTTGAGAACATTTTTCCACACAAGTGACAAATCATTTGCCTCCCCCCCCCCCCCCTTTCCCTTCACTTACTTTCCCTCGCATCAGTTTTCACTACTAATTGTGATACACACTGTATAAAAATCTTGCACTGTGACGTCCCTCTCAACATGGCCCCTCAAGTGGTCACTACTAATTGTGACATTTCCTGTGTAGAAATCTTACAGTTTTGGCATGTCTGGTGCCCCTCTCAGCTCGGTGCCCTAAGCGGCGACTTATGCCACTTGGGCCTTAAACTGGCCACTAGGTGTGTTATGAGGCTGAATAGTTTTGTGTGTGGTCATTCTTCATATTATCACTTGTAATATCATGACGACATCTTCTTTGTTAGTCAATAACTTGTTTGTTGATCTTTATAGGCAGATGTTCCACACTGTCCTGATATCTGTTTAGGTGCTCCTCATCTTTATACTACATTTTAGGATAAATTTTAGTGCCACACCATACAAAAATGTCTGCTGTTCATTTATTTGCAGGCTGCTTAACAAAACATTCTTGGAAACATTGTCCTTAGTTCAAATGAGTGAAAACTAAAAGGGTCAGTGCTGGCTTGACACTAGATTTAGATGCTGCAACAAAAGTGCATGGTATAACATTTCTTCGGTCATTTTGATAAATATAAAAAATATACCAGGTTTTTGTGTTCAACTGAAAATTATTTGGTAACCTTTGTAGCTACACCCAAAACCAAATGTAAAGCTGGCTTATGGAGCAATATTTTCCTTCTTTTGTAAAGAAAAAGAATAATGATGTCACCAAGTGAAAGGCTGAGATGATGTACTAAATCTTATCTTTGGTTCACAATTTGTTGTATTTGCCATTGATTTTTAGCAGTTCTTTCAATTATGAAGCAGTTTGCCTTTGGTGGTTTGGTGTTTCTGTGCCCACGCGTAACTTCCCTTAACAACTCCAGAACCTTCACCTGTTGTGAAGAACTAAGATTATTCTGTGGCACAACTATTGTTCTTGTTATAGGTAATAATTCTGTAATGGTTTTACAGCGCACACTTATGGTGATATTGTGAATGAGAGCTTTGAGAGGCATGTTTGAATGTAAATGTGTGTTCTTCATTTGCATTGGATTATATAATCATCATATCAGTGATATGCAATGGTATGTTTTTCAAAAGGAAAGAAAGTTGCCGATGTAACATATTTTGTAATGGCAATGTCTTAAATTTTGCAACATTATAATAAAATTTTCAAATGTTTGCCTTTTTACTGGTCCCTTATATTTTGAAGAAAATATCATGTGAGATAAATAAATTATTTGTATGTAAAAGTAAAATGAATGCGAAGTATTGTCAATTCAGTGACTTTCGATGATCTCTTCCATGTAGTGAAGTAGATTTGTCAATTTCTTTCCCTACTTTTAAAAGAGCAAAGAAATCAAAAGTGGCAGTACATTTTGGAGGATTCACTCCAGTTTGCAAAATAGATTTTCATAAAGATACTGTTCTCCATTGGTTGAAACTGTGATGATAATGTGAGGTTCATACTGAAAGACATGAGCTACCCTTTAATATAATTGCAATTCCAACAATGTAATAAAAATTACTCCCCACGAAACATGGCCCTTTTCACTGCTGGTTGACATGCATGCAACCACAGTTGGGTATCTATGGAGAAGTCTGATGAATTTGTGGTTGTGCACCAGCTTTTTCTGTAGTTGTAGGGGCAAAAGTCTGAATGATTTACTGATTGGCCTTTTAACATTAGTCAACAGTATTAAATCCCTTAATCAAGTAAATAGCTAAAAGAATTTGTTGAGAAATGAATAGGTGGATACAGTGGGATCTACTGAAGTGTGGTACCAGGGAAAACACGGATTCTTGTCAGATGGTAAACGGTTGCCTTTATAAACCAGGTCCATAACTGCAAAGTATTTCCAGACACAAACGTGGACTCCGTCCATAATTTATTGGTTATGAACTGTAGTTAAGACTGAGAAAATTACAGAGGCATACAAAATTAAGGAGATAAATTACAGAGGCATACGAAATTAAGGAGATAAATTACAGAGGCATACGAAATTAATGAGATGAGACCATGGTAGCTTGAAAGAATGAGAATTTGTTGATAGTGTCAAAAGGAGTGTGAGGCAACTACTGAATGAAACAAGGGAGAGCAATATAAGATGAGTGGGTAGCTTTGAGAGGTGAAGTATTGAAGGTAACAGAGGATCAAAAAGACAAGGCCCAGTTGAAATCCTTGGCTGACACTTGAACTACACTCCTGGAAATTGAAATAAGAACACCGTGAATTCATTGTCCCAGGAAGGGGAAACTTTATTGACACATTCCTGGGGTCAGATACATCACATGATCACACTGACAGAACCACAGGCACACAGACACAGGCAACAGAGCATGCACAGTGTCGTCACTAGTACAGTGTATATCCACCTTTCGCAGCAATGCAGGCTGCTATTCTCCCATGGAGACGATCGTAGAGATGCTGGATGTAGTCCTGTGGAACGGCTTGCCATGCCATTTCCACCTGGCGCCTCAGTTGGACCAGCGTTCGTGCTGGACGTGCAGACCGCGTTAGACGACGCTTCATCCAGTCCCAAACATGCTCAATGGCGGACAGATCCGGAGATCTTGCTGGCCAGGGTAGTTGACTTACACCTTCTAGAGCACGTTGGGTGGCACGGGATACTTGCGGAAGTGCACTGTCCTGTTGGAACAGCAAGTTCCCTTGCCTGTCTAGGAATGGTAGAACGATGGGTTCGATGACGGTTTGGATGTGCCGTGCACTATTCAGTGTCCCCTCGACGATCACCAGTGGTGTACGGCCAGTGTAGGAGATCGCTCCCCACACCATGATGCCGGGTGTTGGCCCTGTGTGCCTCGGTCGTATGCAGTCCTGATTGTGGCGCTCACCTGCACGGCGCCAAACACGCATACGACCATCACTGGCACCAAGGCAGAAGCGACTCTCATCGCTGAAGACGACACGTCTCCATTCGTCCCTCCATTCACGCCTGTCGCGACACCACTGGAGGCGGGCTGCACGATGTTGGGGCGTGAGCGGAAGACGGCCTAACGGTGTGCGGGACCGTAGCCCAGCTTCATAGAGACGGTTGCGAATGGTCCTCGCCGATACCCCAGGAGCAACAGTGTCCCTAATTTGCTGGGAAGTGGCGGTGCGGTCCCCTACGGCACTGCGTAGGATCCTACGGTCTTGGCGTGGATCCGTGCGTCGCTGCGGTCCGGTCCCAGGTCGACGGGCACGTGCACCTTCCGCCGACCACTGGCGACAACATCGATGTACTGTGGAGACCTCACGCCCCACGTGTTGAGCAATTCGGCGGTACGTCCACCCGGCCTCCCGCATGCGCACTATACGCCCTCGCTCAAAGTCCGTCAACTGCACCTACGGTTCACGTCCATGCTGTCGCGGCATGCTACCAGTGTTAAAGACTGCGATGGAGCTCCGTATGCCACGCCAAACTGGCTGACACTGACGGCGGCGGTGCACAAATGCTGCGCAGCTAGCGCCATTCGACGGCCAACGCCGCGGTTCCTGGTGTGTCCGCTGTGCCGTGCGTGTGATCATTGCTTGTACAGCCCTCTCGCAGTGTCCGGAGCAAGTATGGTGGGTCTGACACACCGGTGTCAATGTGTTCTTTTTTCCATTTCCAGGAGTGTATTAAATCTAATTAATGAAAGAAGAAAACATAGAAATGAAGTAGACAAAAGGAAATGAAGACGTCTAAAATTAACAGATAGCAAATGGCTAGAGGAGAAATACAAATCTATAGAAGCAAGCATGACAGTGGCAAAGATAGATATTGCAGATAGAAAAAATTAAAGAAATCATTTAAGAAAAGAGAAGCAACTATATTAGTATAAAGAGTGTGTATAGTACACTAGTACTAAGCGAAGAAGGGGAGTTTGAAAAGTGGAAGGAATCTATGGAATGGATACACAAAGGAAAGAAACTTGATTTCACAATTACAGAAAGGGGATAGGAAGTAGAAGAGTATGAGATGGGAGATGTCACAGTGACAGTATTTTGACAGAACACTGAAAGGCACAAGTCAAAAGAAGGCACCTGAAGTAGATGACATTCCCTCAGAATTATTGAGATCTGTGGGAGAACCGACCATGACACAACTATTCACTTGATTTATAGATATATGAGACTGGCAGAATGCCCATAGACTTCAAGAAGAATGTAATAATTCAAATTCCAAAGAAAAGGACAGATTTGAATCTTACTGAACCCTCAGTTTAATAAGTCACGGTCACAAAATACTGAGAAGCAGTGCTTGTTTTGTGACAGTACGCACTAGTTCTCTTTACTGGTACCACAAATTTTGAAATTTACAACAGAACTTTATCTTTTACCAGTACTGATGTTGCACTTGCACATTTAAAATGCACAGACTAAAATAACATTTTATGAAAAACACCCCCTACAGAAGGTCACGCTACTGGAACCATTTTATTTTACAAGTCAAGCACTGCTAACCAATTTTATTTACAGAAGACTGGGAAGACTGCTGTAAGCTGCTCTTAGCAAAGATCAGTTTGGGATACAGAGAAATATAGTAATAAACGAGGTGCTGTTAGTGATGTGGTAACTGTTTTTATTTAGTTGTATGGCAAACAAATAACAATCACCAACAAAATATATGCTGAAGAACACTTTTATTAAGTAACTGTAGCATATATACACAAGGTATGAACATTCGAGAGAAGAACCATGTAAAAGATTGATTCTCAAGCAAAGAGTCTACAATTCAAACGTGAAGGTGATATTTCTTATGGTCGATGGATAGTTGCCACAGAGGCCACCCCATGCCCAGTTATTGCAGAATACGGGGGAGGAACGAAGTTGCTGTCCATGATGAAATCTGAAGCCATATAGGTGGGTGAGGAGATCGTCCTATGCAGGAGTGGAGAGGTTTATTGAGTGGAGAGAAGTACACAAGTTGCAGGCGGAGAGACACGATAATGGAGAGGATGCCGTTGCCCAAAATTTTGGCGACTATGAGGTCATGCTTGTCATGTGTTGGAAGCTTAAAGGATTTTGATAACTGTACGCGAGTTGTTGGTGCATTGTGGTGTTGGCAGAAGGATGATGAAAACAAAGACATTTCTACCTCAAGCCTAGATTGAGAAGTAGTCCAGGTTGATATCTGTGACGTCGATGATAAACACAGTATCGGGAGGGGATAATGGAGCTTGGGGGAGGGGGATCACACTGGGAAGCGAAGTCTTCACACAATCCAAGCATTGTGTCCCATGGGGGAGTGTTGTCAACTGTAAGCGGTGACTGTAGATAGTCTGTTAATGACCAGGCTGGCCTTAACCTGGTTATTGAGACTGTTTAGCATTTGCTGATTAGTGGAATGTCCAGTGTGTTCTGTCCTCAGTCGAGGACTTTGTGAGGTCCTGATTCTGGAGGCTGCAGAGATGCACGGACAGAGTGGTCACTAAGCATAACATAACTGAAGGATGTGAGATCTTTGCCAATGAAGACTCATGGTAAGGAATGTGGTTGCGGCGGAGGAGTATGGACGTGTGAAATATGTTCACGAATGACTAGAGCGGGAAGCTTGTCCTCGTTTTGGAGGTAGGAGTGTTTGACAAATTCAGCTGAGAGGATGAGTGGTTCACTGTAGAGGATCTACATCTACACCTACATTTATACTCCGCAAGCCACCTAACGGTGTGTGGCGGAGGGCACTTTACGTGCCACTGTCATTACCTCCCTTTCCTGTTCCAGTCGTGTATGGTTCGCGGGAAGAACGACTGTCTGAAAGCCTCCGTGCGCGCTCTAATCTCTCTAATTTTACATTCGTAATCTCCTCGGGAGGTATAAGTAGGGGGAAGCAATATATTCGATACCTCATCCAGAAACGCACCCTCTCGAAACCTGGCGAGCAAGCTACACCGCGATGCAGAGCGCCTCTCTTGCAGAGTCTGCCACTTGAGTTTATTAAACATCTCCTTAACGCTATCACGGTTACCAAATAACCCTGTGACGAAACGCGCCGCTCTTCTTTGGATCTTCTCTATCTCCTCCGTCAGACCGATCTGGTACGGATCCCACACTGATGAGCAATACTCAAGTATAGGTCGAACGAGTGTTTTGTAAGCCACCTCCTTTGTTGATGGACTACATTTTCTAAGCACTCTCCCAATGAATTTCAACCTGGTACCCGCCTTACCAACAATTAATTTTATATGATCATTCCACTTCAAATCGTTCCGCACGCATACTCCCAGATATTTTACAGAAGTAACTGCTACCAGTGTTTGTTCCGCTATCATATAATCATACAATAAAGGATCCTTCTTTCTATGTATTCGCAATACATTACATTTGTCTATGTTAAGGGTCAGTTGCCACTCCCTGCACCAAGTGCCTATCCGCTGCAGATCTTCCTGCATTTCGCTACAATTTTCTAATGCTGCAACTTCTCTGTATACTACAGCATCATCCGCGAAAAGCCGCATGGAACTTACGACACTATCTACTAGGTAGGATGTTGGCAAGTGACACTTTTAAAGTCCTCTTTGTGGGAGGCACTCATGCCCTGGAGGCTTTTCACCAGAAACCACCATAATGCATGAGTTCAGCCTTAAGGGTGTAGTGCCAATACTCCACGAGACCTTTGTTGTGTAGGCGCTAGGCAGTGATGTTGAAGTTGTCAACACTGCACAGTCGTCAAAGCTTGGAGAACGGTGAGGATTCGAATTTGCAGCACTGTGTGATGGTTACAGAAGAAGGGCAACCAAAATGAAAAATCCAGGAGTTGACAAAGGCACAGGCAACCAAATCACCAGTAATATCAGATATGAGGAACGACTTCTACCCACCTCATGACCTGGTGAGTGATTGAGATTATATATCAAATCCCTTGGGAGTAAGGGAGGGAGCCAACAGTGGCAATGTTTACATGATGTAGGCATCCTTTGGAGAGGCTAAACTGCCCTAGAGGGTGCTTTATGTGTTGTCTGACTTTATTTCTCTGGCTAGGTACACAGATCTGTGTCCAATTGCAACAGCCATTCTTAACCCGCACCCAGACAAATTGTTTGGTAACCAGCTTAGCAGTGGCCTTGGTGCCTGGATGAACAAGAGAGAGTAGGGAGTTGATAACTGCTCATTGGAGTGGGGGAGGTACCACTGGTCAGAGAGTTCCTGTTGAACTGTTGGATGCTATGGGGTTGGGGAAGCCAGGTAGTTGGCATGGCTCGACAGTCAGTATGCATTTTGTGTCCTTTAGCATGTCTGACAACTTGATTTCATTGGTTTGCAGGCAGACCAACTGCTCTATGTCAATGTGGAACATAATAATGTTAAACCTGGACAGGTAATTGGTGACAACTTTGTCAGATCTGCCTATATTGCATATACTGGCTAGTTACATCAATGTGCCACAGGCATTGTGGAGGGACATCTTTGCCCAGGTTGCCGATGACATCTGCAAGGGGCCAATGGTTGGTAAAGACAGTAAACCCATGCCCTTAAATATCATCACAAAAATGTGTGATCACCTCATAGACTGCGAGGAGTTCGCACTCGAACTTGCGCTGTGTAGAAGAAAGTTTTTCAGAGAAAAATCAGAGAAGTTCAGTAGTATCGCAAATATGCTGTTGCAAAACTGCATCTATCCACGTATCGCTTGTGTCAGCAGTGATAAGGATGCGGGCATCAGAAGTCACATGTGCAGTGTGTCGATGTGGGTGAGGGCAGACTTGAATGACTCAAATGCGTGGATCATATCATCAGTCCAATGAACTTTCTTCATACTCAAAGTGTTTGTAGAAATCAAAGCATCAGTGAGCATTACCTAAATGGAGGGACCGTCAAGGAGGTGATTATGGTAGAAGTCTATAATGCCTAGGAATCTTCACATTTCATGTTAGTCTGCTGGTAGAGGGAAGTTACAGATAAACTTGCCGCAATCGGATATTTGATGGACGATGTTGTACCTCCAAGAAAAGTTGCACCGTTGCAAGACATTTGAGTTTTCCAGTGGTTAATTTCGACATGACTGTTCTGGATTGTG
Organism: Schistocerca serialis cubense; assembly: GCF_023864345.2. Lineage (NCBI taxonomy): Eukaryota > Metazoa > Arthropoda > Insecta > Orthoptera > Acrididae > Schistocerca > Schistocerca serialis. The sequence continues at coordinate 556,762,213 of NC_064638.1, read as the reverse complement.
TCCTGGTCTAGTGACAAATGCTGTTTGTGTTCCTTGGTGGAGGAGGAAAAATCAGGATGTCATCCAAATAGTCATGTGAATGGAGGTTGAAAAATAAAGAATCAGTAAACTGCTGCCAAGTCTGTGCCACATTTCTTAGACCATATGACATGAAACAGCACTCAGACTGTCCAAAAGGGGTAATTAGAGTAGTCATGGGGATGTCATCCTTGAACATGGGGATTTGGTGGTGAGCTTCACGACAATCAAGTACAGTGAACACACATGCACTATAGAGCAGTTGGGAAAAGTCCTGAATGTCTAGGATTAGATAATTGTCTGCATAACAGTGCAAAAGTTCAGAACCCTGTAGACCCACACAGATGAAATGAACTGTCTTTCTTCTGGGTGAGGTGCATGGAGGAAGACCAATTGCTATCTCATGGGCAAATAATGCCCATCTCAAGTAGTTCAGAAACAGTTAATTTAGCATGGTGCAATTTTTTGGGACTGATGCAACAACTCCCTACATAGTACTGATTCTGTGACAAGTACAATTAGTAATGGTACCAATGCGTACCTCGTGTGAACCTGCATAGTAATAGCATTGTTGGTCTTAGGGGAGAGGGTGCCCTAGGTGGAATCACTGGGGAGCAAAGTGTCACTGACCTTGGAGTCCTGTGTTGGAGGTGACACCAGAGAAGTGTGGGCATAGCTGCTGAAGTGTTGTCAGGGCGTGATGAATGCTCAGCTGAAAGCGTATGCAGTATCTGGTGAGCTTGAGCCAGTTGCATGGGTGTTGCATCGATCAGCTAGTGAAGCCCGGGTGTTGTGCACTTGTAGAGTGTTTGAGACAGACTGCTCGAGCATAAGCTTAAAAAATGGTGCAGTGACTTAAGCTGTTAGATTGGAGCATTCAGAGAGAGAGATAGCGCTAAGGAGGGTATCCTTAGATGGGGTAAAGGGAGTAGAGCCGAATGAGCCCAAGACTAGGGAGCTGGAGGTGTGGTGGAGCAATGAAGCTGACTGGATATTAGGTGATAACTTGAAATGTTTAAGGAAGTTTATACCCAGCACAGGTTTATCCACATCTGTGATGTGGATAGTCCATAAAAAACAAAGATTGGTATCAGATATACCTGAAGCTCTGCAGTTCCAAGAACAATAATACAAGAGTTGTTAGCCACACATAAGGTTAGCTTGGTTGGTGATGAGCGATCCAGGGCTAACACAAAAGGAATGACCCTAGTCTCCGCACCTGTATTCATAAGCAATCTTATGCCTCCTGTTTAGGCCACCACATAGAAACTTTTTTGTAAGGCACACTGTGGAGGCTTTGAGAACCAGTGAACCAGAGTGCCTAAACAGGTCCACTGGCAGAGTTAGGGAATGCGCAGGGAGATCAGCAGTTCTGCACAGCATCACCAAAGGTAGTGTGTAACCAGCAGAGGCCATACATGGGATGTAGGGGTACTTTGTGCTGCCCGCACGATGTCTGTTGGATTGCATGATGAGTCAACTGAGTGCTCAGAAGAGGACACAGCAATGCTCGGGAATGTCCAGCGGTAGGTGTAGGTATTACACAAATTTTCGTGCTAGGTGGTTGTGTGTCTTCTTGTAGTGCCGTACTTGCTCTTATGCATCCTCTGCCAGCTGGGTCAGATGGAGAGAGGCAGAGGAGGATGCTGGGGGGGGGCTGGTCATTGGTAGTTCCAACCCTGGTCTCCATGCACCCATCAGGTTTGGCAAGCAGGTGCCTATGTTGAAGAATGCCATAAGCCTTGTTTGCAAGGCATAGTTAGGACTCTAAAGAATCCCTAGCATGTGGAAGGAGCTGAAGTTGCAGCTTGTACAGTAGCATGATGAGCCACAAAGTCCATAATGTGATGTCAGGCACGAAGTGCTCATCGACCAATGCCCATAGCTGGTAACAGAGTTAATATGGAATCTGCAAATCCAAGTTTTCTTCAGGGATAATGTGGTAAATGGCTTCAAAAGGAGGGCATGATGGATGTTCAATTATCAACTCTTTGGCAGCTGAGTATTTCCAGAGTGCAGGGAGGCAGAGAACAATGTCACTGAAAAGGTCTGTGTGGTCATGTAGGTGGTTCAGCATGCAGATAAAGCATGAGTCCTCATTCGTGATGCTGTGCAGACCAAATAGGTTGTCAACCAGGGTGAACTAGGTCCGAGTCTTGTCTTTCAACAAGGGTGGGCAATGTAGGAAACCTGCCAGTGAGAATGTTCTGCATTGGAGAAAGTGGAATTGGTGCTCCCTGAGGCCCTGAGGGAGACTAGATACTGAGATCAAAATCTTGACTGAGTGAGCAGCATCACCCAATGTCTTTGTGGGAAGCTGGGAAGGTGACCACATGAGATGCATGACACAGTAAGTGTGGGAGCATGATTCACCGAAGCAGCAGGGATGACCATGGTCATTGAATGCATCGTTGGAGTACTATCATTCATTGTGAGAATGCAGGTATGTTGAGCTCCCTGGGGGAGAGGGGGGGGGGGGGGGGGGGGTGGTAGAAGAACAAGAGTACATGATGTGGAAGACACAGATGTATGGCAGGCTGTTACAGGAGGTAAAGATGTGGCTGTGAAAGGTGATAACAGTAGAGATGTAATATACGTGAACAGTGAACGAACAGTATCTTGAGTGATATGTTGTGTGTAAAAACTTCCAGTCTGGTGGCCACCGAGCTCTGACTGTGATGCATATTATCCACACAATAGTTGGTAATATCTACATCTATGTGATTACTCTACTATTCACAATAAAGTGCCTAGCAGAGGATTCAGTGAACCACATTCAAGCTGTCTCTCCACCGTTCCACTCTCGAACAGCACAAAGGGAAAAATGACCACTTAAATTTTTCTGTGCGAGCCCTAATTTCTCTTATTTTATCATGATGGTCTTTTCTCCCTATGTAGGTGGGTGCCAACAGAATGTTTTCACAATTGGAGGAGAAAACTGGTGACTGAAATTTGATGAGAAGATTCCGTCGCAATGAAAAACACCTTTGTTGTAATGATTGCCACTCCAGTTCACGTATCTGGTCCAAACCATGCATGTTCAGCAGTTTGTAAATCATGAAGTGCCAAGGCTAGTGTGATCTTGTGGAAATACTGCAGACAATGCACTTGGTTTGCACCATTGTGACTGGTTAGGTTAGAAGCCCCAGTTGTGTTGCATTAGGACGGAAATGTTCCTGTTCCATTTTAAAAGTGACATGAGGTAGAGGCTGCACTAGAGATTCACAGTCTGCAGGCGAAACAAGATAAGAGAACACAGGGTTCATTGTGTTGTATGTTTTATGGCTCATTGTTTGTAGCATGCACACAACACTCAGTCACTGAAATAATATGTGAAAACAAGTATGGGGTCACCATTGTGGTAATTCACTTTCTTTAGGTGAATGGCAAAGGAATAACAATCACCAATACATCATCATCATCATCATCATCATTTAAGACTGATTATGCCTTTCAGCGTTCAGTCTGGAGCATAGCCCCCTTATAAAATTCCTCCATGGTCTCCTATTCAGTGCTAACATTGGTGCCTCTTCTGATGTTAAACCTATTTCTTCAAAATCATTCTTAACCGAATCCAGGTACTTTCTCCTTGGTCTGTCCTGACTCCTCCTACCCTCTACTGCTGAACCCATGAGTCTCCTGGGTAACCTTGCTTCTCCCATGCGTGTAACATGACCCCACCATCTAAGCCTGTTTGCCCTGACTGCTACATCTGTAGAGTTCATTCCCAGTTTTTCTTTGATTTCCTCATTGTGGACACCCTCCTGCCATTGTTCCCATCTACTAGTACCTGCAGTCATCCTAGCTACTTTCATATCCATAACCTCAACCTTGTTGATAAGGTAACCTGAATCCACCCAGCTTTCGCTCCCATACAACAAAGTTGGTCGAAAGATTGAACGGTGCACAGATAACTTAGTCTTGGTACTGACTTCCTTCTTGCAGAAGAGAGTAGATCGTAGCTGAGCGCTCACTGCATTAGCTTTGCTACACCTCGCTTCCAGTTCTTTCACTATGTTGCCATCCTGTGAGAATATGCATCCTAAGTACTTGAAACCGTCCACTTGTTCTAACTTTGTTCCTCCTATTTGGCACTCAATCCGTTTATATTTCTTTCCCACTGACATTACTTTCGTTTTGGAGATGCTGATCTTCATACCATAGTCCTTACATTTCTGATCTAGCTCTGAAATATTACTTTGCAAACTTTCAATCGAATCTGCCATCACAACTAAGTCATCCGCATATACAAGACTGCTTATTTTGTGTTCACATATCTTAATCTCACCCAGCCAGTCTATTGTTTTCAACATATGATCCATAAATAATATGAACAACAGTGGAGATAGGTTGCAGCCTTGTCTTACCCCTGAAACTACTCTGAACCATGAACTCAATTTACTGTCAACTCTAACTGCTGCCTGACTATCCATGTAAAGACCTTTAATTGCTTGAAAAAGTTTGCCTCCTATTCCATAATCTCGTAGAACAGACAATAACTTCCTCCTAGGAACCCGGTCATATGCCTTTTCTAGATCTATAAAGCATAGATACAATTCCCTGTTCCACTCATAACACTTCTCCATTATTTGCCGTAAGCTAAAGATCTGGTCCTGACAACCTCTTAAGAGGCCTAAACCCACACTGATTTTCATCCAATTGGTCCTCAACTAATACTCACACTTTTCCTTTCAACAATACCTGAAAAGATTTTACCCACAACGCTGATTAAAGAGATACCTCTGTAGTTGTTACAATCTTTTCTGTTTCCATGTTTAAAGATTGGTGTGATTACTGCTTTTGTCCAGTCTGATGGAACCTGTCCCGACTCCCAGGCCATTTCAATTATCCTGTGTAGCCATTTAAGACCTGACATTCCACTGTACTTGATGAGTTCCGACTTAATTTCATCCACCCCAGCTGCTTTATTGCACTGCAATCTATTGACCATTTTCTCCACTTCCTCAAATGTGATCCTATTTCCATCATCATTCCTATCCCATTCTACCTCGAAATCTGAAACATTACTGATTGTATTTTCACCTACATTGAGCAACTCTTGAAAATATTCCCTCCATCTGCCCAAGGCATCCACAGGATTCACCAGCAGTTTTCCTGACCTACCCAAAATACTTGTCATTTCCTTCTTACCTCCCTTTCGAAGACTGCTAATTACACTCCAGAATGGTTTCCCAGCAGCTTGACCCATAGTCTCCAACCTGTTTCCAAAGTCTTCCCAAGATTTCTTCTTGGATGGTGCAATTATCCATTTGGCTTTGTTTCTTTCTTCAACATAACTTTCTCTGTCTACCTGAGTTCTAGTATGTAGCCATTTTTGATACGCCTTCTTTTACCTTTTACAGGCTGCCTTGACTGTGTCATTCCACCAAGCTGTTTGCTTCATCCTACTTTTACACACTACTGTTCCAAGACATTCTTTAGCTACTTGTAGCACTGTGTCCCTGTACCTTGTCCATTCCTTTTCCAATGACTGTAATTGACTACATTCAACTAACTGGTACCTTTCTGAGATTGCTGTTACGTACACGTGCCTGATTTCCTTATCCTGAAGTTTCTCCACTCTTATCCTCTGACATATGGACCTGACCTCCTGCACTTTCGGCCTCACAATCCCAATTTCACTGCAGATTAAATAATGATCAGTGTCATCAAAGAATCCCCTGAATACACGTGTGTCCCTCACAGCCTTCCTGAATTCCTGATCTGTTATTATATAGTCAATGACAGATCTGGTTCCCCTGCCTTCCCAAGTATACTGGTGAATATTCTTATGTTTAAAAAAGGAGCTTGTGATTACTAAGCCCATACCAGCACAGAAATCCAAGAGTTGTTTCCCGTTCGTGTTGGCCTCCATATCCTCTCCAAATTTACCCATAACCTTTTCATACCCTTCTGTTCGATTTCCAATCCTGGCGTTAAAATCACCCATGAGCAGAACACTGTCCTTGTCCTTTACTCTAACAACTACATCACTGAGTGCCTCATAAAAACTATCCATCTTATCTTGATCTGTCCCTTCACAATGCAAATGTACTGACACAATCCTAATTTTCTTGCTAGACACTGTCAAATCTATCCACATCAGACGTTCGTTTACATACCTTATTGCAACTACACTGGGTTCCATTTCTTTCCTGATGTAAAGCCCTACACCCCATTGTGCTATTCCTGCTTTGACTCCTGACAGGTAGACCTTGTATTCTCCCACTTCCTCTTCTTTCTCACCCCTTACCCGGATGTCACTAACAGCTAAAACGTCCAGCCCCATCTTACTTGCAGCCTCTGCCAGCTCTACCTTCTTCCCAGAGTAGCCCCCATTGATATTAATAGCTCCCCATCTCATTACCATTTGTTTGCCAAGTCGTATCTTAGGAGTCCCTGGTTTGTCAGTTAGAGGTGGGACTCTGTCACCTCCAAAGGTCTGAGGCATTTTGCTCTGATTGTTGCCAGCATCATATTTAAATACAATGTACAATATTTAAATACAATGTACAATAATGATGTTTCTTGTGATCAATGGTTGCCATACTGCTTTGCCTCAGAAGATAGATTGAAAAAAGGCAAATGTACATTTATAGTATTTGGAGACATAGAGAAAGCTTTTGACAAAGGAATACTCACTTTGAAGATAACAGGAATGAAATACAGTGAGTGAACATTTATTCACAAGTTGTACAAAAACTAGACTAGAGTTCTGAGAGTCAGAGGATGTTAGAGGAAAGCTGCAGTTGAGAAGGGAATGGGGCAGGGTTGGAGTGTGTCCCTGATCGTTTTCAGTCTGTACATTCATAAAGCAATAAAGAAAACCAAGAAGAAATTTGGAAAAGCAATTAAGGTCCATGAAGAGGAAATAAAAACTTTGAGGTTGGCTGATGACTTAATACTCTGAACAGAGAAAAAGGCTTGAACAATCACTTTAAAAGAATACATAGTGTCTTAAAAACAGGTTATAATATTAACATAGCCAAAAGTAAAATAAGGGTAGTGGAACGCAGTACGTTTAAGTCATGCTGTGACAAGGGAATCATGTTAGGGAATGGGTTACTTACATTAGCAGCTGAATTTTTCTACAAGGGTAGTAAGATAACACAGTGGCCTAAGGAGGGAGGATATAAAATGAAGACTGAAAATAGGAAGAAAGGCATCTTTGAAAAAGAGAAGTTCATTAAAGAGTTAGGAAATGTTTTCTGAAACTATTTGTTTGGACTGTAACATTGCCCAGAAGTGAGATGTGGACAATAAACAGTTAAGACAAAAAGAGAACAGAAGCTTTTGAAATGTAATCTTACAGATTTATGCCGATGAATAGATGGGTATATCAAATAACCAATGAAGAGATGCTGAGCTGAATTGAGAAAAAAATAAAGATGAGGCACAATTTGACTTAAAGAGATTCACCGATAGGAAACACAATGATAAGTGAATGTACTGTCAGTTTGTTTACAGAGGGTAATATAGAGAGTATTAATGGTAGAGTGAGACCAAGGCTTGACTACAGTAAGCTGGTTCGAGTGTATGTAGGGTGTAGTGGTTATGCAGTGATGAAATGGTTTGCATAGGATGTTCTATCGGGGTTAGCGGCACCAAACCAGTCCTCTGACTGAAGATAACAATAACAATGACTCCATTATTGTAATCTACGGACTTCACTCTATATTATAAACTTTGTGTTGTCATTAACTTCTATCATGGAGCCACAGGCCTCATTTACACAACAGTCAACCTCTAAATTCTGCTTCAACAGCATACTTCATTAAAATTCCTTGTTAAAAAGAAAAAAATGTACTCCTGGAATTCTTTTCAGGTTTCAATATACAGTCTTAGACGTAAAAGCTGGCTGCCACAGAGATTAAGTCTGAGTTGTTCGCTTAAGCCACCAATAAAACTGGCTGCTCTCAGAATTCTAAGTCCAGCCATTTGCACAATATGGCAACACTGTGGGATGCAGAAGTATCTGGAGGAAATGCTGTGTTCTGCCCAAGGTGTACAGCACTATCCACTTGTGCTATAGTGATAATCATTGCGCAATGTAGGCACAAATTCACAAGTTAGAGTTCACTCATTCCTTTATTTTTTAAACCTCATTTTGGCTATCTGCTAAAGGTATCAGTCTGATAGAACTTAAAGGATAATTCGCTTCACTTTCTAACCCACCAGTAATAGCAAAACTATCCACAAAAGAGCTCATAGCTGTGTCAGGATCAAAACAGTTTATACTTGAGAGCTTCCTTGCCCTACAGCTGCCACTGGCACTGGCACAATACACCAGCTTACCAAGTGAATGCAGCGCATATTGGGCATATTTCAGCTTTCACAATGTAAGCATAAAATTATCATTTTAGTTTGACTTTCCACGTAAAAAACTTTAACAAATGGAGTAAACATTGTGCAGTAACTTAACACTTGTAGAGTTGATCACCTGTCTCATAGGTCTGATTTGTCTCAACATCCTATATTTCCTTTGAAACAATAATGAACTGGCTTTATTTTATGAAATATTAATAAATATTTAGGATTATTTTATTAATATTAATTCACAATATATCCATATATAGGTCAGTGACAATAATGCTTTTTGGCTGTCTAAGGCTTGTAATTAATGGAAAATTTAGTTAGAACTTAAAGAACAGATAATAAATGCCCCCCCCCCCCCCCCCACACACACACATACACACACACATCAATGATCTATTTCAACACTTCATCATCCTTGTTATCTTCAGTTACATTAAGTACATTCTGTAGTTTAAGTTTCAGATAAAACCTCCAATTAAGGTACTACTACTGCATACATGAGGCAGACACTAAATTATGTTGGCATCCATACACAACAACTGAACAGAGTAACAATATATGCTTCATGCTTTGGGCCAATATGGAAATGAATATGAGAGAAATCAATGAAATAAATTTTCATGAATGTTCATATGCAAGTGAACACTCCAAATGTTAATAATTCACAGAAAGGCACAGTAGTTATGGAACAACAAACACCAGAAATAAGTGAAACAGCAGCAGCACCATCATTATCAGCAGAAGCAGCAGCAGTAACAGAACCAACAACGACTGGAGCAGCAACACAGCAATGCTTAAGGAGGAGCCAAAGGAAAAATACATCTGTGTCATTCAGTGATAATTTTTTATGGTTTCAAGCCAAGAAGAAAATAAAAATGTGAAAAACCAGCCTGCTAACTCACAGATAAGTCACAACAACATCCTATTTTTAAACATTCAGGGTCTTGAAAATAAAGTTGAAATTCTGGATGAGTCATTGCCACAGAATAAGTATTCTTTCTTATGTATATCAGAACATTGGCTTAAACCAGAACAAATACAATACTATGTACCAGAAGGTTATAAATATGGAAACAGTTTTTGCAGATCTCAGTACCGTAATGGTGGTACTGTTATCTATGTTTCAAATGAAATAGAGTGTAGAGAACTAGATCTTGGTTGGGCATGTGTAGAGAAACACTTTGAAATTACCGGGATCATATGTGATATAATGAAACTTATCATAGTATGTATCTACCATTCCCCTGACTCAGATGATAAAACTTTTTTAGATAATTTAGACAGTGTACTCTGCTACATAACGAAATGGAAACAGTATGTAACTGTAATTGGGGGAGACTTTAATTCAAGCTTTGATGTAACATGTAACAAACCCAGTGTAAATAAGTTACTGAATATGCTGAGGCAGCACAACTTCCATCATGTAAATTCAGAACCAACAAGACTACAAGCGTGCTTGGATAATGCTTTTGTCAACTGTGCTCGTGATATGTACTCCACCAAGGTAAAGGAGTTTGTTTTCTCAGACCACTCCATGTTAACAGTAAAGTTAAGACATTTTATAAAAGGAGATGAGAGCAAGGCTGGACAAAAGTTAACAAAATCTAATACCTTAATATTAACAAAACACAATCTCATAAAACTAACAAACCAGTTGAGCATAACAAACTGGGACAAATTATTTCAAAACTGTGATTCCAGTGCCCAAACAGTTTATGAAACATTCCACAATTACTTAACAGGTATTTTAAAAGCCCATCTTGTTCAAAAGAAATACCATAAAACAAGAAAAGGTAAATTTTGGTACACCAAAGAACTGGAGAATCTAAAAAATGAGCTACTGCTGTTGAAGCGCCTTGCCAAAGTAAACAATTCTAATGAAATTAAGTATCTTGAAAAAATCACTAAGAAACTGTATAAGAAAGAGTTGCAATTAGCGAAACTAAGATACAACACAAATTTCATAAAAAATAGTAAAAACCAATGCAAAACAGCCTGGTCAGTAATTAATACTGTTAAAGGTGAAGTCAGAAACTTCGACAAGACAGTCCCAATACCAGCAGATACATTCAATAAATATTTTGTAAGCTGTGCTGATGATATCAAAAAGCTGATCAGTAAACCGAATGTAACATATATAGATTATCTGAAGAGAGCAAACCCAAATCATAATAGGGCCGGATCATCATTGAAACACTTCAGAGAGGTATGCCAACATGAAGTTCTTAAAATAGTCAAAGAAATGAAAAATTCATACAGTACAGATATTTTTAATATGTCAAACAATCTATTGAAAGAAATCATACATTACATTGCAGCACCATTAACGTATTCTATAAACCTGTGTCTCATAGAAGGGTTTTTTCCTGATCCTCTCAAACTATCCAAGGTAACTCCAGTCTTTAAGAAGGGTGTCAAATCAGATCCTGCAAACTACAGACCAATTTCACTAATTCCAGTACTAGGAAAAGTCTTTGAAGGCATAATATATAAGCAGATGTATGAGTACCTAGAACTAAATGGTATGTTAAGTGCATCACAGTTTGGTTACAGAAAAGGAAGGTCAGCTATACATGCCATAGAGCTCTTAGTCAGAGACATTCTAGCAGCATTTGAGGACCATGCGCACGCACAGGTAACCTTATGTGATCTGAGCAAAGCTTTTGACTGTGTTGACCACTCACTTCTGCTCTCTAAACTTGAGTACTATGGAATATGTGATAAAAGTTTAAAACTCATCAAATCATACCTCAATAAAAGGAACCAGGTGGTGAGTTCAGGAAGTCATCTGTCAAACATACTCGAGGTTCAACATGGAGTGCCACAGGGATCTAAATTGGGACCACTTCTTTTCCTTGTACACATAAATGACTTACCAGGAAATATAGATGTAAAGACATATATGTATGCAGATGACACAACTTTTCTATCTGTAAACCATGTACTTGATAACCTTGTAAGTGATATGAAATTGGCAAAAGAAAATGCAACATCATGGTTTAATGCCAATGGTCTGCTATTAAATGAGGAAAAGACCCAGAATATGTGGTTCAGTCTATCAAAGTCTACAAAAATAGAAAAACAAAAGGCAAAGTTTTTAGGTATTGTACTTGACAACAGTCTAACATGGAACTCTCATGTAGATCACATAGTGGTTAGGTTGTCAAGAGTTATATATTTGTTGAAGAGACTGATGTGTTGTGTGACATTTGAGTATGTAAGGACAGCATACTTTGCCTTTTTTCAATCTGTTTTAAGGTATGGGTTAATACTATGGGGAAACAGCAGAAAAATAAATGAAATTATGGTGATCCAGAAGAAAGCAATCAGAGTAATGGCTAAGGTAGATAATAGAACACATTGTAAACCATTGTTCACTAAATATAGAATTTTAACAGTAATTAATTTATATATTCTTGACAGTGTTAACTACATACTTGCTGAACTACCTAATTTAAGTGTAACAAATGAAAGACATGGCTACTATACAAGAACGTGTACTTCTCTGCTGTTGCCACAAAATAGATTAGCCAAAACTAACAATAGTCATAAGTATATGGCAATTAAAATATATAACAAATTGTCTAAAAATGGGTCAATCAAACCTGACAAATTATTTAAAGACAATGTTCATAACTTCTTGTTAACCAATCCATTCTATTCATTAGAAGAATTTTTAGAAATGCCTAATATCAACTTAAATGTGTAAAAAATTTTTTTTGTAAAATTAATAAGTTAAGTGAACTGACGAAGTCTATTGCATGTAACAATGCTGAATGACTAATAAAGAATCTGAATCTGAATCTGAATCTGAATATATATACATTGTGTGTCAACAGTACGGACCAGGGATTTCCAGACTTTTTGTTATTGCGTACCTTTTGACATTTGTAGAAATGTTTGTGTACCACTACAGCTTGTTGACTGTTTAACAAAACCTGAGGTAGAGGAGGAGGCTTGGGGGAGGGGGGGGGGGGGGGATGTGGGACACAGAAGGGCAGAAAATGCACTAGGCCAGAGGAATGGTATGAGGGAATGAAATTTCACCATCTTGCTTGTTGTTGATAACACGCGCATGGTTTTTGCATCGTGCCACTCAATTAATATGTGTAGTAGAAATGTGACACACACAAGTAATAAAGTTTCATGGAAGCATTATTTAGAGAGTTTGTTCATGTTCACATGTGATACTTAATTGTAGCAAATAGTATGAAATTAAATTAAGCTGGTTCTGATACAAATATTTAATGAGAAAGAGAGGAATGATATTTAAAATATTTATTATACTTTTTCATTACAAATGATATAAACCAATTGTGCAAGAGAAGAATAAACTAAAGGTGGAGCATAGCAAATTAGAGTCTAACAAGCAAATAAATTCAGAATCAAACCAAGCTTTGATTGGTAAATGAGACTTCAAAATCAGTAATTAATCAGTTTTCAGATTTAGATTCTGATGAAAGAACAGCTACATGTTTCAGTTGGAAGCATGTTGCTGTTTGTCTTCAACCAGAGCTTCAAAGTTTCACTCAATTCAGTTCTACTTAAAATCTCAACACTTCTTCAACACTATGTCTCTATAATCATTTTTAATATATTAGGTTGGTGCACAAGTTCGTAGTATTTTTGTTTTGCACGTTGGTATTCCATTTACTATGTGTTTATTTATTGATTGTCATTTTTTATTTGTAGGTCACTGTTGCTATTTGCATTTACATATTGTCATTTTGTCATTAAGAGATAATGAGTAGAGCTGTGGATACTAGAAAATGGAGTTCCAAGAAGAGAAATTGGAACATTTCCAACATATTCTTCTGTTGGAGTTCAGTAGAGGAGTGATATCAGTGGAGGTAGCCAGAAATGTTTGCACCACATGTGAGGATAATGCTATTGGACAGTACAAGGCAAGAGAATTGTTTTCTCATTTTAAGGAGGATTGTATTGATATTACTGACTCTCTGTATTCAGGAAGACCTTCAGAATCTGTTGAAGGTTGTTTAAATGCATTTATCCACAATGATTCATGTCAGTGCACTCAACAACTGGAAAATGTGGAGCTGTGATAGATGTTAGGAGTGTGCATACAAGTTACACTCTCAAAGTTGATAACAGTGTGCTTTATGCCCTTATGGTTCTCAGCACCTCATATATTCTGAATGATTCTTGTGTAGAAAGTGACAATGAGTTAGAAAATTGAATTTTTGACTACAATAAGGTTATTTTATAAGTAAATTATATTTTCTGTCATATTTTACTCTGTGAGAAAGAGAGTACTTTCATAGTAACCAGTCAGATTATACCCTTGTACAGAGAGGAGTAAATTATACAGGCATCAAAATTTACAATGTTCTACCCAGTGTCATCAAAAGCCTTGCTCCTGAAACACCAAAGTTCAAGAGCAAACTGAAAGAATACTTAATACAAAAGTCATTCTATTCAATTAGTGAATTTTTAGTGCGTAGGAGCAAGTTTTTATTATACAACTGAGTTAGCCATTCAATGTAAGCATAAATGTAAACTATTTGTTGCTGTAGTGTTATATTGTTGCTCAAATACTTTGATATTGTTAATTTTAATGTGTACACGTAAGAGTTAATTCTGATGTATGTAATATGTTTTTATTTCTTCTAGTGTTCCATGTTGTTACTATGATTTCGTCATGAATTAACCATATGGTGTGCTACTGTATTGTTAACTTTATAAAAATACTGACTCATTCCATATCCTTGCAACTCCATTGCTATGGGGATCAACAGAACTTGCAATAAAGTAAAAATAAATAAAATGCCTTTTTCTGCCTTAGCTAACTACCACTGCAGCAATTAGAGACCGTTCACATTATGCTGTGACCTACTGCAGCTGTAGCTATATATTCAAATCTCGCTGGAAAAGTATTTTTCAAGTAAGATATTTTCCCTCATCCTCCACTGTAATCTAAAAAGACCACAACAAAATTAAGTAATGAAATAGCTAAGAAACTCTTGATTTTGTCCTGCAGTGCAGTGCAGATAAAAAGGTTTTCTTAATTTTCAAATGACCAATGAAGTTTTCTGAACTTGTTGATTATTACTGTATTGTTAGTTACTAGTTCATAAATTGGTTTATCTTGCTTATTTTCATCACATTTTGAATTGTAGGGTTAGAAGACTGTAAACATTGGATGTTCACCACACAGAATATTCGTATTTTTTCTTGAGCACTCTTCTTCAGAGCAACAGCAGAATATCCAGTCAGAAAATATGACAATAAGAAGCCAGTAAAGTAGGTATAAATCTGCATCCAGTGTTATAATTTGTGAGACATCCACAATGGGTGGGGGGAATGGGTGTGAACAGTGGTGTGGTAGACAGTAACACTTGCTTATCACCTCCACACTAAGGTGCAGACTATTGCAAAAGAAATTAAATTGTTGGTGGAAAGGTACAAGCTTAGGGCATTTTCCTGTGTTTAATTGTAATATAATGGCTTTGTGTCATGTGGAGTACATGGATATTGCTCCTATCCATCCACTGTTGAGCAATTCCTTCATGAGAAGATATTAAGTCTGGCCTATAAATTAATGTAGCAGTAGTTTGGTGTCATGAACCAGCAGCATCTGGATAGTCTCTACAAATATTAGAACTGTCTGCACATCTTTGCCATTATTACAACTCAATAATTCTCATATGAATATTGTGGTAGACTAGAGGCTTCATTCATATGAAACTGTCATGGACTAAATTAACAACAGTCTGCACTGACTGTGAAGTGCTGCATAGAAAATTTGCACCATACTCAAGTTTGAGTTTTCTCTACCTTAAGCATACTGCAAGTTTAAAAGCTCTTCATCACAAATGTCCTTTGCATTTACTGATAAAGAATCAGCAGCCATTACATTATAATCATTACAACCAGATTGAGCTTGCTATTCTTTCAATACTTATAGACTGAATGACTGTTTTGCTTATTCTAGACATAACTGCCAGCATGTTGTGTTCCTTGTTCTGCATTCTGATGACAACTGCTTCGCCTTTCAAGTTAGCAGAAGCTGGAATCGAACATGCACTGCAGACATTTGTTGAATTCATTTTCTCCATGACTTTTTGAGCCCACTTTTCCAGTCATTCTTGATTTATTCATAGTATACAAAGTCTCTCCCTGAAAATTTACATTTTTCAATGCATTCTTGTCTTTTCATTTGTGTTGCTCTAGTTTGGGGTATAGTGGCAATGGCAGCATTCTTAAGCAAAACATTTTCCAAGCATACAGTGACCAAACGACATGCTGCCTACTCACAATGTTAACTGTATAACCATGGAAGATGTTCCAAAAATATGTCATCTCTGGTGAATGAACCTGTCAGTTTTCAGTGTTCTCAATACAGAATAATAATAATAATAATAATTTTTACAGTTATTGTTTTATGAAATTTAGTCTGCAGTCTTTGCATCTGAGTATTATTAGTAACTATATGCTAGCCCCTAAACCTAGTTACAGAAATGGGAATGAAACACATTGACATATCTTCATTTGTGAAATTGTGGCACTCAATAATTTCTTAACAACCTACTTCAGCCACCGAATTTCCATACTACCTCAATATGACACAGGACAGCACATAAGCATAGACCATTTCAAAGTCCAAAATCCCCAATATCTTACTAATTCATGCTAATGTAATTGGATAGATAAAAATTCAACTCACCAAGCGGCAGCAGGAGAATACACATATAAAAAGAGGTTTTACTTATGCAAGCTTTCTGAGCCAGTGGCTCCTTTTTCTGGCAGAAGAGCTGAAGGGGAAGGAAGAGGGTTGTTGTGAAAGGAACTGGATTGCTTTAGGAAAAGAAATAAAGCTCAGAAAAGTCACCCAGAACCCCATGTTAGGGGAGGCTTACAGATGGGGCTGCAAAGGAAAGACTGATTGTTGGGGACTACACCAGATAAGATTTGAATACTTGAGAGCTTAAAGAGGGAAGACAGGGTAATATGAAAGATGGAGACTACTGCTAAAACACTGCATGGGTTAATACCATTCACCCTAACTGACAACTTGGTGGTAGCCATACCAATGTAAAAGGCTAACAGTGCTTACATAACAGCTGCTATATGACACGTTGTTTCACAGGTGGCTCTCCCTTTGATAGTATATGTTGTGCCAGCTACAGGAGTGCTATAGGAATTGGTGGGAGGGTGCATAGGGCAAGTCTTGCAGCGAGGACAGTCGCAGGGGTAGGAGACATAGGGTAGGGAGATTTATGCAGAAGGAGCATAGGGTCTGATAAAGATATTGTGAGGATTGGGAAATTGGGAAGGTGACAAATAGCTATTCTACTTGTTGGCCAAAATCTCAGACAGAATGGATCTCATTTCAGGACATGATCTTAGGAAGCCATGGGCTTGTGCCTGTTTCACATAATGCACCATCAGGATTATTCCCCCAGATACCATTTTCTCAGAACTCCACAGGTGGGAACTAGCTCTACAGCGTGTCCTTGCTTCTCACCACCCCCTGGCCTTAATTTATGTTAATTTATTCCATCTCAGCATTTCTTCACAGTAACTACTCCTTTCTTCACTCCATTTTTATTTACTCCCTTTCAATTTTCTACATCTTCCAGTTTCTGACCTGTCTATTTTTCGCTATTCCCCTCCCACCTCTCTTACATATGATGCAATTAACTTTTCACTCTTATTAACACATGCACAGTATTTTAACAGTAATCTCTGCTTGCATATTACTCTGTCTTTGACCTTTAAGCACTCAGGTTTTCAAATCTTGTCTTGTGCAGTCCCCAACAATCAGTTTTTCCTTTTCATCCATCCAGTAAGTCTCTCTGACCCAAGATTGTGGGTGACTTTTCTGGACTTTATGCCTTTTCCTAAAGCTCTCCAGTTTCTTTCCCTTCACCCCTCTTGCTTCCCCTTCAACCCTTCTGCTGGAAGAAGGAGGCACTGGCTCCAAAATCTTACATAAGTAAAACCTTTCTTTTATGTATGTGTTCTCTATCCAGTTACATTATATTGTCAAAAATTGATTATTTTCATGTTTTATTAAGATAGATTGTCATCGTAAGGTCATTGTGGTAATTTATACTACATATGTATTCGTACAGTTCTTATGTTAATAGCATTTTTCTGTTAGTTTATTGGACACAATAGTAAACATAAGAGAGAAAAGTAATCATTAACAGTATGTCGTCTCACATTACCTAAAGCAGTTTGACAATGGTCAGGTAGATTACCAATTCAGCGCCTGTGGAAACCTACTCATTTGAAATTAAAGATGTCACCAAGTCAAGCTGGAAGTGCATTTTTCCTGGAAAGGAATTTTCTTGACACTTGTTTGATAAGGAATGATAAAGGTAAGCATTTCAGAACACAAGATCAGGTGAATAATTGTGTTAGACAACTTCCCTAACAAACTCCTGGATAGTTTTGTCTGTGAAACAAACAGAGTGCATTATGGTGTAGTAGCAATATTTGATGCATTTTTTTGGTAATTTTCATTATACTGTGACTGAAAGGTGCCAGCTGCAACAGGAACACCCAGAGGAGATCAGAATGCACAACATCCTTTTGTGTTAGATACAAAGTATTATCTGTTCACACTAATATGATGCAAGTACTAGACACTTCCCCAGTTTCAGTTTTAATTTATAATCCTTAAGGAACATTCACAATATTGAAGTATAGTAAATCCAATACACAACTGCTTGACAAATACTAGAAGTAAGAAAATAATACTTGATAAATACACTCATAGTAAACTACACATCATGTGTACTGCATAGTGTTCACTTGGTTTGTTGAAGTTACTTCATGTGGAAAATCAGACAGTAAGAAACAATTTTCAATGCAAAAGCAAGAATGTGCAAAAGCGTGATGTGCCACAATCACCTGATCGGAAGGCAATTGGCATCAAGGTTCCCAGTGTTGGGTGACTGGTGGCTGCTGCAAGGTGAGAAAACTCTCGAGCATAAACTGTTCCATTCTTGACACAGCCATGAGGTCTTTTGCAGATGGTGTGGCTGTTACTGGTGTGTTATAGACTGAAGGGAATTATTTTTGAGTTTCTTCCAGACTGATGCCTTTAGCAGACAGCCAAAATGCAGTAAAAAAATAAAGGAATGAGGGGACTCAAATTCACTTCTTTGCGTCTGCTTTGTGTGATCTTTACCACTACCAGATACAGCACTGTATAGCTCAACTTGAGGATAATATTTCCTCCAGATGTTTCCACATACTACAATGCATATGGGTGGACTTAGAATTCTGAGGAGCGGCCAGTTTTATTGGTAGCTTGTGAATGACTCTGACTGTCTCTGCAGCAGCCAGCTAGCAGCCAGGTTTTTTGTCTGAGACTGTGCATATGGAGATGCAGCACTTCAAGTATGGGAATGTGAGTACACAAGATGAGCCTCATAGTTGTCACACATGAACTAATCCATAGCACACAGCAAGGGAAGAGATGGTAAGCTCATTAGAGGAGACAGAAATGTCACTGCAAATGAAATCACAGCAAAACTTTCAAAGGTGATAGCGCAGTGCAGAAAATGATTCAGTGCTTATATTATACAAATCGAGACCACAGAGTTTAAAGAAGAACTCACACAAAGCCTTTAGAGATACTGGGATGAATGAAATGACTTTTTTGTGAATGTTGTGACAAACGATGAAAGCTAGTTCCATTGTTATGAACCTGAAACATACTATCTGAGTGTGGACTGGTATCATTTAGTTTCATCATAAAAAAGAGAGCAAAGTATGAGTGAATTGCAAGGAAAATTATGTGTAGTATTTTCTGGGACCCATATGGTTGCACTCCAGTTGATGTTTTAAAAATTTGGACAGACCACAAATAGTGTCTGCTAGAACTGGATTCTCTAACGCTCTGTCCTGCATTACACAACTAATGCCCAATGGTGAAGATAATTTGGCAGCACAAATAATGCGCAGTCATATTGTGCTGGGTCACACTATGGAGAAAATGACAGCATTTTGGTGGAAAAGTCCTCCGCAGCCTCCCTGTAGTGTTGACTTAGCACCCTCCATCCACAATCCTTTCAATTCTGTGAACAAATAGTTGCAAGATAAATGCTGTAGGACACTGGAGGACATCCAGAGAAAGATAGTCAAAACAGACTTCCATCTCAAGGAAAGTTTCAGACACCCACAACAGTGAGAAAAGCATGTGTAAAGAAATAGATAGATGATGTTAAAAGTGACACAAAAGTCTGCAAATTAATATGAGGTACATAGTTTGTCCAAAGAATAAAAATTAACATTCATAACAGTGGGCTTCTCATGACTTTCAGTATGATCATTAGATTGGATTGTCAGTCAAAACTGCCACCTCATCCTCATAATTTACATTTTACATGCTTTTCCAATCTTTTCTTTTGTGTGTATCGTTTGTAGTTCCACCACTTCCTTCATCCATTCTTGTAAAACTGTGCCAGTGCTCAATCTCCAACTACACCAAGGTGGGCTAAATATTTAATTTTCATCTTACATCATTCTTCAATTTGTCTTGTGTATATCAAATTAAACATTATTGTTCTGAGTGCACTTATTTATATTTTATCCTAAGCTTCCACTTTAACACAGTCTGTGGTCTCTTGTCTTCTAATCATACAGTTTTACTGTTATAAAAAAGTAGCTGTTACTACAAGGGGGCTGTCTTAGCAGTTTAAATTCTTGCTAGACTGTACATATTCTGTGTTGGTTTTCATGGTACACTAGCAACACGCCCCAGCTTCACACGGGTAGTATCAATCACTGGACAACTTGTTTTCAGTATGTAGTTACATGCAAAAATCATACTTATGAATCACTCCCTCTTTTGGTTTAAACTATATCAAAATTCCTATAGTAGTCACTGAGATTAGCCCAAACGTACAGACAGAAATCATGGAGAGGGACTTTAATTTATAATATGGACAGACATAGATATTCATTTCATTTTCTGTCTTTTATTTCAGATAGCTCAGTGAAAATCATACTAATGTATGGTGGCATAAATTACAAAAGTATACACTTTTTTACTCTCTTCTATGACACTGAAGTTTGAAATTTGCATCACCTTCTTTAATTTTTTCTTTTATTCCTCATAATTGTAAAGTTTGGTTAATGTTACCTCTGTTTACAAATTTAATCCACACTGTTTGACATAAAATCAGGCCGGTGGCCAGCTGCCACAGAGTCAATAACAACAAGGGACAAATAAACTGACCAAGCTGATGATATGTTATGTCAGGTTATTTGCACAATGTGGCAATACTGTAAGATGCAGTAGTTCCTGGAGGAATTCTTGTTGTCTGTTCAAGTTGTTATGTTGTGTCTGTGCCTGTGGTCTATCGGTAAACAGTGTGTCTTCTGAATGCTATATCTCACAACTAAAACTACTTGTTGCCTGAATTTTTTTAACACTGTTCACCTGAGTGTTTATGTCCTGCATGTAACAGTAGCACTGCTAAAATGTATTTCTTTTTCTGACTCACTTGTAATAACAGTTCTGTCCAATAACATTATTGTGAAATATTTCTAAGCAGACTGCCTTTGAACACTGCATGCATCAGATCTCTCCAGGATCCAGTTGTTGGCAGCTGGCAGTGGTTGCTGCAGCAGTGCTGCTCTCCCTAACCCTGTGTTGAAAGCATCAACCACCACTCTTTACTTTGGAGATTATAAAATACTTTACTGTTGATGAGTGATGCTCCACAAAAACATCTTGTTTGCATTTCACACCCTATAGCAACAGAGGCAGATGACCTACTTTTATATGATGAGTATTGTATTACACTAATATGCAGGGCATGACTATGGCCAAAATTACTTTTATAGCTAGTGATCCAATCAGACTATATCACAATTTTGTTTAATGTCATTATTAATGCTTTATATCTCTTTGTTTTCCTTTTAGAAGTGATTCTTCATGCAATTTTTTTATCAGGAATTTGTTTGTTTTCATCAAGCCACAGTGAGTAACTGTGGTGTAATGAATTTTACTGTGATTATTTGATTTCTTACAGTAAATATATGTGATAAACTGTGTGAATACCTAACAGTGCATGCTCTATAGTAATACAAGCACACTGCACATTTTGAGGTCTGCATATGGATTCATGGAGAACTTACACTGATAAAAAGTGATATTTAAGATATTGAATGAGATTCAAACCAACAAAATTGCTGACTTTTAAAGCTACCCAGAGTGGAAGGAAATTGCTAACATCAATGTTAGAAAACATCAACAGGGGTTCCTAGTTGCTATTATATAGATTTGGCATAGGGTAACTATATTCATATCATAAGTATGCGTTCTATGTGATGGACAAAACTTAAATTGGTGTCATCAAGAGTCAAGTTGAAGTTCTTTGGAGATGTCTGTATAGTGAAGATGCATGATGTTCACAAGCAGACACCTTTGACCATTGACCACTTTACTGATTCGAGATTTGGATAAGACTTAATGTGTTAAGGTTTTCTTCAGATTTTGTTAAAAGATTTCTTCTAACAGTTTGCAGCTCCATTAAACAAAATGGAAAATAAGAACTTAGAGCACCCTGGTCTGCATTGTGATTAGAGCTGGAAACCCACACTACTCTTGCATTATGTATGGAACCACTCAGCTAATGAGACTGTGCTGGAGGCTGGTCTCTCTCATCGTAGTATTGGTCACTAAGTCTCATAATGCAATAGGAACAGTTTTCACTTATATGAAGTGTCACAGTCCTGGAGCCCAAAAATTAAATTTTCTTTCTCAGTGTCTCATCTTACATGATAGGGAATGCAAAGCAAATTTAGCAGAGCAGTTCAGGACTTCATGCAGAAGTAAATGCACTGCCACAGGGTTGCCAAATATTTGCATCCGTGTCACCAAGTCTCAGCTATGCCCTGCAGTGAAATGCTTGTCCTGCTCATCTAACACAGGCTCTCAGAGCAAAGGTGAAAGCACGTTTGGTTTTTATGCAGTGTTATTATCTCCTGAGACATTCTAACGTTGCTCATTTTGCCATCTATATTTAAGGCATTCAATTAGTTTGAATCTAGAATTCCTCATATTTGAAGCTTTCTGCCATGGAAGGGGGCTGTTAACACTGGTGTTATATAATTTCAATGCAGAGATAGCAAATATAGTCATATTCATCATGATTACAATTTCCACACAATAAACATCATGAAACAGTAAGATATTAAATACTTTGCACTTCAAAATCTATTATATCTACGCGCAATCTTGTGCTGCATATGAACAGAATTTCTTAACCACCATGAGAAATGCAGAAGTATGTTTGTTAGTGGGGATGGAAACAAGAATAAATTCAGTTAACTAATTATTTGATCCCAAACAATAGTCTATTCATCTGAGGATTCAAAAGAGAAGAAACTGAAAATTATGTCCATTAACAAAGCAACTAAACTGAAAATGTGGGCTATGTACAATCCTGCACCTTCATATGCGTTTCACCTTGAGAGCTATGCGTACAATGCATACTAATTAGCCTGTTCATTACTTTTGTGATGTTCCCATCTTGTTTGGTACTTAAATGATGATAAGAATACAAACCTACACCACTGATGGGTCTTTTGAATGATTCAAGACACTTTTTTTGCATCATTGCTTGGTACTTGTAAAGCAGACCACTATGCCTGCTTCCACAATGTACTGGATCGAGGTTACCTGTGGTCTTAAGAATTATATTTAAAACTGGATGTTACAAGTGAAGCCACATTTGATTACGTAGCTGTGTAAATAAATGCAAAAAGAAACCCTAATTTATCCAATGGCGTAACTCATTCAAACAGCAGCAGACCAAAACTATCAAACATAGTCTTCCATTTATGGCTGTAACACTACAACCAGCTGAGCCAACGGTAAACCATCATTGTGGTCACAAATTCGTAGCTGTCTATAGCAGTGGCAGAGTCCACACTACATATTCAATTGTTGAGTAATGTGATAATGTACTGTGACACAAATTTATCTGTTCTTGCAGTGTTAAATCAAAAGAAATTGGTGCAAAGTTCTGTCTGCATTACCAGTCTCCCATTGTCATCTTTTGTTATTGTGTTTTTCCTATTGTCATCGAAATGAAACACGGAGGTAAATGTGCATATTATGTATGTCAAAACATTAAATATTCCATTCTTCATGATTCAGTGGTCATGTGCATTCATATTAAATGGAGATTCACTCTTACCAGTGATCAAATAAATATAACAATAAGAAACTAATAATGAATGATGTTTATTTCATTACAGAAGAAGGCTGTTGATTAAAAATAAAAAAAATTAAAAAATGGCCAATCATTCATTTAGCACAATGCAAAACTTTTCTTAGCATGTAGTTCATTTAGTTACTGAATCCTGTTCTAGTGGACCTTGACTACAATGTTGACAAACAGTAAGATACTACACACTGGTAACTTCATATGGACTGTATCTACATTTGGTCTTGTGTCATACACAACTAGATTATCAGGAATACCAATATGGAGATATTATAGAGAATAGACTACATCAATGCCACAGAGTAACAAATCAAATTATGAATTCACAGAGAGAAACAGAATGTATGGTAACTGGAGGAGAAACAAAACAGAATAATTAGGCAAATGTGTTGTTGTGAACTTTCCTTCCTTTTTTCACTTCCAAATCTACCACAGATAATGGAAATGTACAAGCTGGTTCTTTAACTTTTCTTGTCTTGTTTGATACCAAGATTATGAATAAAATACAAATTTGTGTCTCTGACAGTTGTTTTGAATCTATTCAGAGACTTTCTCTTATTTAGTTGGTGATGTAACATGATATTCACAAAGCAGTCAACTAGGGCAACTCCTGCAAGGTTTCCAGGAGACATATAACACAGAGGATTAAGATACATCACTTGCTTGTGACACTTAACAGCTCAGCTATGGTAGCAATGGAAGAAATTGATAAGATGTAGCTTTTGTAGCAAAACCAGAACTGATTTCAAAAACAGGCACCATTTTAGAAACTGAGCACTTTACAACTATCCGAACAAGGCATTGCTACAGGAAACATTCTCATTTCTGTTCAATGCCTGTAATTTTGCGTAGTCTCCATTATGCCAGTGGCAAGCAGAATGTGTTTTCCTAGATGGAATCCTACATGATTGGGTCTGGACATCCAGACTACAAAGAGGCACTGTGCTCTAAACAATGAAGACGTTGTGTGCCCACATGGCTAAAAACAGTAGAAAACTGATTAATTTCTGTGACTTGGATCATGGGTAAAGTGTAGGTAGGGCTTATGTTTATGTGTACTAACAAAACCTACACCATCAAATAACAGCAGGAAGACTGGAAAATACTTTCAGAAAAGATTTTGTAACACTCAAATTTATATTCAAATTTAGCATGTTAATCTTTTGCAGAAAGGCTATTGTTGCTCTTACCATTCTACATTTTTCATCCTTCTTACTTCTGCCAACACATTTATTTCCCAAACCACATAGCAAAACATGTCTACTTTCATCAGCAACGCTTTTCCTTACTTAATTCCCTCTGCATCACCTCACCCAACTGGACTACAATTTTTTGCCCCTCTCTTTTAACCTGTATATCAACAGAATGAAAAGGAACATCTACACATAATGTTTACTGCATGGACATTCAGGATTATTTGCCAAAAAGTGCAGTGTGTCCACTAAACAATCATTTCAATTTGCAGTACTAACACTCCAGACCAAAAGGAATTGGTCTTTAAATATGTCTGCTTGTGTCTGTATGTGTGGATGGATATGTGCATGTGTGCGAGTGTATACCTGTCCTTTTTTCCCCCTAAGGTAAGTCTTTCCGCTCCCGGGATTGGAATGACTCCTTACCCTCTCCTTTAAAACCCACTTCCTTTCGTCTTCCCCTCTCCTTCCCTCTTTCCTGATGAGGCAACAATTTGTTGCGAAAGCTTGAATTTTGTGTGTATGTTTGTGTTTGTTTGTGTGTCTATCGACCTGCCAGCGTTTTTGTTCGGTAAGTCACCTCATCTTTGTATTTATATATAATTTTTCCCACGTGGAATGTTTCCTTCCATTATAGGAATATATACTAAGTTATACCATCTTGATCATGTGCAGGGTTTGATGCAATGGCCTGATGTTGATTCAGTTTCCTCCAAATTAATATCCATGTAGCCCAAAAGGTGCAGTTAGTACAAAAACATCTGCATATTCACATGAAAACTACTATTGACATACAATTCTTAGAATACCTTGCTGTATAAGATAGCATTCCATTTGCACCTAACATTATTTTTATTTCAACTAATCTGTTGATGATGTACTTAGAGGATTCTGAACTTCTCTGACTGTTACTCGCCTCAGTGAGTTCGTAAAGCATTACATCATCTGACAGTCAGAACTTAACTTATTTTAAAAATAAGTGAAAAATAATTAATTACTCATTATTAATGGCTGAAATCAGTGATTACATTTTATACATCAAAATCTCATGTGAAGTACTGACTTAGCGGTATTTGCACCTAATTTATACAGTTATCAGGTTTTGAAAACATGTCAATCTACTTACAAAACAAAAATTCAGCTGCAAAACCTGCTATTCAGTGATACATCAGGAATGACAGAAAGATGGAATTTAATTATTATGAATATAAACAGAATATGTTTTATTTCAAAGAGAAGCTTGAAAATTCTACAAAATTGGCATATAAAAATATGAATGTGACCAGGAAAAGCTGATTTATTTAATTTCAAAGAGTGAACAAAAATGAATGTTCAACATTAGGTTTTTTTAAAAAAATCTTGCTTTTGACATCACAAGATCTTGCAGAAAATGAAATAAGCATCTTAGTAAAACATCTATACAATTTTAGAAAATGCCAGAAAGTTGTATTTTAATTAAAACAGCAACAAAAGATTCTAGAACATGAAACTGACTGAAAATTGCTTTTAACTGACATCGACCTCAACACTGTCCATCAGCTCAAAATTGCTTCCAGCTTCTTCCTCGTTACGAGGGTTGGCAGCAGCAGGAGTGACTCCAGGAGTGCCTTCCTGCTCACTGAACACCTCAGTGCAGAATTTGAGTTTATCACTGGTCGCCTGGTCTTTACCAAAGTGGAGCTCCAAAACCTGTTTTATGTCTCTGTATTTGGCTTATAAAAGCTCTACACCTGCTGTGATTGACATTGGACCATTTTCTTTGCTGAAATTTTTTCCTCTCTTGAGGTTGCTTTTCACCTCTCCAGCTTCAGAACTGTAGATCTCTCCACGAACTAGACAAATTTTATTGTTTTCGCTTTTTGTGAGCATATTTATTTTGACTTTTTGAATCTGTAATTACCAGTTACCAGTAACTTTCATTGAGCCTTTTGTGTATTACTTCCAGTCTTGAACAGGACATTCATTTTGTCCTAGACATACCACAGTCACAAATTTCTCAATGTGCTGATGGTATACTGTTGGATTTTCAATGACACTCAACTTGCGAAGTTGTATTTCAGTGTTAACAAAAGCCTTGTCAAGTGGGGTGAATGAGTGGCCCACTATTGGGAACCATAGCTCTGTTTCTTCTGGACTGTCAGGAGCTTCAAGAAAAAACCAGTGACATAGCATGCCTGATCATCATCCTGTTTCTATTCTGCCCCAACATCCATCAGAAAACAACTGAAGTTTGGGGGAGTTGGTCTGTGGTTAACTACTGATGCTATTTGATTTGATCTTTTGACATATTCATATTCCAACCACATGACAAAAACACCATGTTGGTATTCTGGGGGGATTCTAAGGAGCACTGGAAGACTGTAAAGTTGTAAAACTATATTTGATGGGAATAATAGGCTGCTTGGTCTGGCACCTTTGGCAGTACTAAATTCTTTTGACAATCTAGTTGAGAATTATTTCAGCCTCATTATTTTCTTTCTGCTTTGTGTAAAACACATCAACTCTTGTTTTGTTGACTTTGAGCTGGGCTTGCAGGCTCTTCTTTTCGGTGCTTCGTTTTTCTGCTTCAATACGATTTTCCAGTGATGAGCATGTCAAGCATGTATCAACATGTGGGGCACCAAAGCCAATATTGAAATCTTGGCAAAAAATGCTCCTTTGGTAATCATATTTGACAACATTTTCAGGATTCTCTTCACAATACATGTTCCACATCTTTGTTCTGTTCAGTTCGCTACTTAAATAGACTCTTTGGGTGTTGTTTCCTCATGAGTAGTGACATCCTAAGGGGATGAACTTCTTAATGTTATTTTTCACACACTCTTTTCTCACTTCATACAACTTTTGTTGCCTCTTCTTGTCTCAGTGTAAACTGTTGGTCTAACATTTTGTAGTACAACCCAGTAACCCAATCTTTCTTAATTTGTAAAACTGACAAAAAAGTCACATTGCAATCAGCAACATTTTTGATCTCCTTGCCTTCTTTTTTGGTAAAAAAAGGATGGTGATGGTTCATTTTCTTTTATCATCCTCACTGTATCTTCTTTAAGAGGACATGGTAGAGACATGTTAAGCTATGTAGTTGCTCTGCCACTCTAGGTTCCTTTTCTGGTAAAATGTTTGGTGAATTTTTGTTACATCTTGCATAGTAAGTTTGTTACATCTTAGTTTTATGAAGGGATGTATACAATCAGGCATCTCTGGCAAGGCCTTGGGTTTGCATCTGAAACAAAGTCCCATGCTGAGGTACATAGAAGCAATAAACCATGAAGACGGGTGCACAGGGGTTAAACATATCACAGGTCTTGAAAACTAGGCAGGGCGTACATGTAGATGTTACAGTGAAACACTGAAATCTGGAGAATGTTGACTTTCACCAGTGAATGTCAACATTCACATAATCGCTTAGTGTATGTCCGAAATATTTGCTAAATACCCTTATTTCTGACCTACACCGGTAAATGTTGACATTCACCATGCATTAATGGTGAATGTTGAACATGTCTGAGTTTTATATTTTCTTCTCTGTAATTCAGTCACTAAAAAACGTCACAAGGGTGATGTAACTTTTTCACCTCTCTCTGAAAGGAATGACCAAGAATTTAAAATACACAGTACATTCTACACGAGAAAAGAAAATAATAGTTATAAAAAATTACTTACTTAGGTGATTCAAATCTTATTTATTGCAAAAACTTAAACTATTATAACACTTTGAATTGCACAAGAGTCCCTTGCTTTTACAACTGCATTTATTTGTGGAACACTTCCTTTTGCAATGACAGCGTGTATAGCCTTGTCCCCCACTTCTCGAATTAGCTGCAGCTGCTTCTCTCAGTGACATTTCTTGAAAAGAAATCTCATCTTCGGAAAGTAACTTTTCTTTACAAATTATGAACTGATTACATGTGTAAAGCTGCTTGAGGGTACTGTTTTTATTTGTCAGTTTGTAAAAGTCAGAGTCTTCTATTCCAACAACAACTTTGGCTATCTGTATGACCACGATCGACATCAGGGACTTGTATTCGTACATTATCACAAATTTGAGTGGGAGGAAATTGTTTTTGTGAGGTTTGTAACATCTTTGTTGCTTGCAGTAAAAGATTTTCTTTCGATGTCACTCTTTTTGTAGAAATCAACTCGTGTTTTTCCGACAGAATTTGATGTGAAGACATTGTAGGTTGTAGATCTTCTTCAATATTTTTCTTTGGAATAAGGTTTTTGGTATGACCACCGCTCAAATTTTTTTTTAAACATTAACAGTTTCCTTGAGCTGTTCTTCAGTTTCAGAAGTATTGGCCATTTCTTCGAGTTGTTCTTCAGTTTTAATATTTGCAATTTGTTCGCCAGGCAAAAAAGACAATGCTATGCCTCTTTTTGCTTTAACGCCAAACATGGCTTCATAAGGACTTTGGCGTATCCTTCGTGGTATGTAGTGTTCTTGGCAAATTGAACAAAGGATAAACCATCTGACCATTTATTTGTATCATTATTGTTCATCCATGCAGTTAGCATATTCTGTATATCCTGATTGGCCCTTTCAACTGAACCTTGTGTTTGACTGTGATGAGTCTTTCCATGAACTATTTTAACATCTTTCCACATAGCGCATATTTCGGATATGACTTGATTACTAAATTCTCTACCATTATCTGATTGCAATATTGCTGGTGCACAAAATGTTAAAAATATTGAAAGAACTTGATGCACT
Source organism: Schistocerca serialis cubense (assembly GCF_023864345.2). Lineage (NCBI taxonomy): Eukaryota > Metazoa > Arthropoda > Insecta > Orthoptera > Acrididae > Schistocerca > Schistocerca serialis. Next base: position 556,732,760 of record NC_064638.1, on the reverse strand, counting down.
ACTTCTTCAGCTCTTTTAGTTTTCAAAGGTTGTAGCTGGACAAACTTAGTTAAATGGTCTTGACACACCATTATGAACTTACATTCGCCATCTCTGTTTGACTGCAGAACTATCAGATCAACTTGACATCTTGAGTTTAATTCAGAACTAACCATTGGCTTCACAACAATACCTTTCTTAGGTCCACTGTGTTTCATTTGACACTGTTTGCATAAATTTAAATATAACATTATAACTTCATATGTACTATTTTTGTATTTAACTTGAAACTCTTTAAGCATATGTGTTCTTCCTCCGTGGCCCATTCTGATGTGAGTTTCATATAGTATACTGTACAATTCTTCATTGGTAACATAATACTGTATATTCATTTTCCCTGATTTTAATGGTACAATTAACTTCTCTTCATCATTAATTTTTAAAACATCAAAACGTTTTAATCATCTGTAATCCAAAGGTGTATTGCATTTAATTTTAGCAGAAACCACTTCAGAAAATATTTGAGAATACTTTTCTTGAGAAAAATAAAAACAATTGTCTTCTCGTTTACCTGCAATTAATGCCTTTAACTTTTCATGAAAAAGATCACAATTTACTGCAGTATCCATTTTGTATAAATTAGGGTATCGGAAAAAAATTAAGAAAACATTGCTCACGTTATCAAAGCATGCATAAGACTGATAAAGCTGATTGACTCTGAGCAGAGCAAAGGATTTGGCAGGAGAGAGCCAGTCGCTTGTTTTTTGACTATTCTCTTTTGGACCTCCACCAGAGCATATCTGTGATTGTCGACACACACCAGAGAGGGTCCAAATGTACAACAATGTAATGAAATATTCACACTTTCACTGACGTATTTGGTATCTGTTGACATTCACCGGCGAAAGTCGACATGATCCAGTTTCGGTCATTCACGGTAACATAGATACAATACAAGGGACAGTAAGCATGATGAACTAAGTTATAAAAACCAAGTACCATATATAAGAAGGTGTGATAAACCACATGACTGGTATAATATTTCATTTTTTATGACCAACACTCCCTCTCCTAGTGGCTGCTTAAAATCCTCCCCAGTAGACAATTCCTGCAAAACCGAAACTGGGAGCAATGGTGACAACAACTTAAGTGTAGTGTATAGCACAACAGTGTGCAATCACGCATACTCCTTGCTGCTCCCTGCGAGATCTACTGCATCTAATACAAATTTTATTTAGTTTTGCTGTGCACTATACTTACTTTGTTGGAAGATAGCTACCAGTTTCAGTTTTGTGGGACTTGTCCATTAAATTGGTCAGACAACGTCACTGAGTAGAGTGCACAGGTCGTACCATAGGCACCAACTTTTGAAAATATTGGTCATCATGTTACACTTTAAAACTCATAATTAACCTCTATATAATTATAGTACATGTAAATGCTACAAAAGTAACTTAAAATATATGATCACTCACCTAAATAGGGAGAGACTAGAATGTGCTCCTTCTGATAGTTGTTTTGCTGATGAATTCATGGACTGGAGGATTCAGGTTAAGTTCCCCAGTGAGATTGGAATGGATGTTCAATAATGCTACATGATTTAACCAGTTTTGGTTCACGGTGATTCTCGTGTAAGTTTTCAGTCTTCAAAGTGCAGAAAATGAACATTCTGCAGACATACAGTGGATACAGGTATCATTAAGTAAAGTCACAATAATTTTACATGTTCTAGTATCATGTTCTTCAGAGCTACACACTTGACATCCTCTGTTCTACTCAAGTTTTGCAGTACACTTTTCTAACCTGTCTAGTGCAACATTATGCCATTTTACCACATCCAACAAAATATCTCTATGAAGAGTAAGTCTTATAGAGTCAAAACTGTCACTGTAAAAAGAAATAACATAGCTACTACCTTCTTTGTCTAATGAAAACTGTTCTATGAGGTTCATTCAAATGAAACCTGGTCAGTGCATTTACCTTTGCCTTACACGTAAGGTGGCACCACATAGCTGTGGGTATGGTGGCGCCATCTATTGATAGAGAGACTGACGTGTGCACACCATTTGATGTTGCATAGCACCAGTGTGGTTTCACACCGAAGAGAAGGTAGTCACACAAGTTGTCATCCACTACCAAACATGCAGGTGAGTAAGCAGGAACAACGAAGAGTGAATCGATTTTTGGTGGTGGAGGGAGTTGGAGGCCATCCAATGTATTGACGGATGAAGGCTCTGTATGGTGAGTACAGGTTGAGTCATTCAAGTGTTATGGAATGGCGCAAATGATTCCTTGAGGGGGGCGAGTCACTGGAAGGCGATGCTGATCCTGGACAGGCTCATTGTGTTGTCACACTAGAAATGGTTGTGGACGTGAATGCTTTAGTCTTGGACAACCACAGAATCTCTGTGAACGAGTTCCATCAGTTATTGGGTATTAGTGTGGGCACCACCCCACCATAATGCATCAACACTTAAACTTTTGAAAAATCTGTGTGGAATGGGTTCCCCACCAACTGACCACTGAACAGCACAGTACTAGAATGGCACTGTATTTGAGTCATCTGCAACGTTATCATGAGAAGGAATATGGCTTTCTGTCACAGGTGATGAAACATGCCACCATTCTGAACCACAATCAGAGAAAGCAGTGGAAACATGCAACTTCACTACCTCCAAAGAAATCAAAGGCCATGCATACCAGTTCTGGTAAGGTCATAATGTCCTTTTTCAACCACAAGGGCCCACTGCTTGTCGAGTTCCTGGAACAGGAAACCACCATCAGTGCCCAGCATTATCCAGCCACTTTACAGAACCTTAGATGAGCCATCAAGTCGAAACGCTGAGGTATGTTGTCCAATGATGTAATACTCCTGCATGATAATACCCGCCCACACACAGCCAATGCGGTGAAAACTACAATGCAGCAGTTTCGGTGGGAAACCCTGGAACATCCACTGTATAGTCCCAACCTTGTGACTCATGTGTTTGGACCCGTAAAACAAGCTATTCGTAGACATTGATTCATAATGGAAGACAAAGTGTGTGACTGGGTCCAGTCCTGGATCCAACAGCAGCCTACTAGCTTCTTCAAGGATGGAATTGACCAGCTAGTGTTACAATGAAATAAATGTACCAACAGTTTTGATGACTGAGCATGTGTACTGTGTAAAACTACATTTTTGAGTTAGTAAAATCATTACCATTACTTTACACTAGTGACCGTGTAGGGAAGCAGCCTACTCACGCTGTAATAAATTCACATCAGTTTCCGTTGTGTGCCAGCCAGTCTGCTGTAACTAGCTCTGACGTAATAAATGTTGCGCAATACCTTAAAAATCAAGCAAATGAACTAAAACTTTTCTAGCATGTCAGGAATATTACTAAATTAATGTGTGTTAAATATCAGTTCGATAACTTCAGCCATTTCCGAGATTTGGACGTTTTTCTGGAAAAATCATTGACGCAACAGAACAGAGCTAGAGACTTCAAAATTTATATTTAGATTCATCTTTCATAATGATTTAATAAAAACAGTACTTTGGATTGCACAAATTAAGACTTTAGTGGAAATTCATGATTTTCTGGTTTTCGTCTCAATACTGAAGGAAGCAAGATAGATTAAGTAGGCTAGTAAATAAGGCTAGGATGTTTAGATTTAAATAGGTTGGAGGTCCACTATGATTATGAAAATGTGTAAAGTTTCTTTTTAATACCTATAAAATTATAGCGATAGCGGATCTCAACAGGGCCAGTTCAGAGCTCATCTAGTGCGTGCAGGGCAATTAAATTAATTCTCTCGCCTAAAGTATTTAACTTAGCCACGTCAAAATTTTATTATCAATACTTACCTGCGTGCTGAATGCACGTTTAAATTAAGAGCTTCTTCGGCCATCAGCCAAAGAAACTATAAATTATTATGTAACTTGAAGTGGTGCGTTACTAGCCCAGCGGCTAGTCGGGAGAGCGGATTTAATCAGGCGTTCCCTCAGCCGTCCGCACCGCGGCTTTATATATAAGAACACGGCGCGAGGAAGCAAGGCCCCAGTTCTCTCCAGACGTTGAATGACACGCCATCTGTGTCGGTAGTCGCGTCGCATCAATGTATCTGCTACAAACAGCCTCGGGTGCCGTATTAAGTTACTAGAGATACGCGGAACTATGAAAACATTTCATGTGAAGTGTTAATTCTGGAATGATTTTCATTAACTAGCTTCAGTTTGCGTATTGTCGTATTTTCACGTGCCGTCGCGGGACAGACATTCTACCAAATATTTTGCGTGGCGTTTGATGAAATATTTTCATCAAATTATGGCGAGCATTCTTTTTAACATTTGATTCGGACATTTATAGTTGCATCAGCGCATTAGACTCTGAACTGTTCTGTTAGTTAGGTTGTAGGGATACTTGTGGTTTTTATTAGTGAATTTCAGAATATACTCAACTATTTTGGAAAACCGTTTTTGATTAGAAATCCCGGACAATCTCCTAATTCCTCAGAGCTATAAGCTGCAGCTATAAGAACATTCTCAGGTAAAGTGGGCACTAGGATATCTATTTACTGGCTCAAAGTTTTATTAAATCACTTTCTGGGGGTCACGGAGTAAATAGAGAGCCAGTGTTGAGAACGGCAAAAGACAGCAATAACAAAATTCTAAAAGCTAGAAACTGATTCAACATGCAAGCGTTTATACAGCAATAGATTAATTATTATTACAAACTCATCCGCCGCCCCACATATGGTGCATCGGCCGGGAAGTGTTTCTACAGTCAACAGTAGATAATTTATTATTGTTACAAACTTAAACAACCGCCGCCCCACAACCGGGTTTCATTTGAATGGCCCTTATATTTTGACAAGGTATAACGTTGTTTTGGGCAGAAATTTGCTTTTAAAGCAGCTTACTGTCTGATCCACTACTTCAAAAAATAATATTCGCAGCTTTTCTTGAATATCTGATGAATTGTGCTTGTCACCAGCTCCTAATTTTAATGGCAATTTTCTAGGGCGTGAAGCAGTGGAGAGACTTAATTGCAATGCGCCACACTTTCTTTAATGTGTTCCCAAAGTGTTAAAAATATATCTGTATTTCAAGCTCCTTCTGCTGAAGACAAAACAGCATCTATAGAATCATGAACAAGACAGAAATTCAATGAAACTTTTTGAAATACTACATTAAGTTTTCTTTTCTTTGGAGTACAAAAATTAGCACCTTGGTATGAAACAGAGTTTCAAATTTTTGCAGGCATTTTGAAATCCTTTAGCTTTTGCACCAGCATTATTTCTTTCATCTTGCACATCGTTAAGAAATTGCAAAAGAAGTTAATCCATGCACAACAGAGACACAACAGGCATGTGCCATCTCATTGGACAGAACTAAGTTAAGTGAAAAGCTGTTAAAAATTTTACTAACCTGCACCAAAAGACTGTTGGCGATGGAACCGCCAAAAGAAACTGAGGTTAAACTTAAATTAGAACCTATGTCTGTTGAGGGAACTGTAAATACAGACAACGGTTCGAGTGTAAATATGCATGAAAGTAGTAATGTTAAAGTGAAATATGAAGTGTTGTCTCCTGACAGTAGTGTGGGAAGGGGCAATGATTCAATAATAGAGACCCCTGTAGTAAAGCGGAAAGTAGAAATTGTAAATTTATTGGATGATAGTTTCTCTGATGAATTAAAAGTGAAACAGTCATCAGAGATGGTAGAGTTTAAGAAGGAGAAGTTAGAGATGACTAATCAATCAGAAGTTTCATTTAATTTTGATGGTTCTGGTATTGGAGCTAGTTTTTCGTCACCTGAGTGTGATAAAAAGTCAGCTCGTGAGCAACCCAAAGATGCTGGGGCTGTTGATCTAAATGTTATATTACAAGCAATAGCTGCCAGTAATGCACAAATGACAGCTGAATTAAAGTCTGAAATGGTGGCCAGTCAAACAAATTTTAATATGCGGTTTGAGGCAATGAACAATAAATTAGAATCCAATAATGCTGAAATGTCAGCCAGTAATGCTAGAATGAACGCTGAATTAAAGTCTGAAATTTTGGCCAGCCAAACAAATTTTAATAAACGATTGGAGGTAATGGACGATACCTTCAAGGCTGGTTGCAATAATTTGAAAGAGGATCTAGACAGTTTGAATTGTAAAATTGATTGCAATCATGAGGATATTAAGAAAAAGGTTGCTCAACAATTTTCTGAAATGTATAAGACAATAAAATCCGAAGTTGCTGAGGTTCGCAAAGACTTCCAAATGGAAGACGCGAAGCTGGAGCACAAGTTAACAGAAAAGATCGAGGCGGAATCTGAACTGTGCTCAGATAGATTTAAAGATGTTAATATAAAAGTAAACATATGTCAAGCAGAAGTAAATGCAATCAAAACTGATACTACTCATATTGTGCAAAGAGTAGATAATGTTGAAACGAAAGTAGAAAATATCAGTACTAACATTGCTAACATTGAAAGTAAAGTAGCTTCAGTAACTTCTGGTAATGGTAATGTACAACAAGTTGTAGCTGCAAACGCCGCTTTTATCGGGTGTCGGCAGTTCTTGCGGTTCGATCCAGATAAAAATATCCACCCGCTAGATTTCTGGAACGATTTTGAAGATGTGATTCCACCAACTTGGTCTGAGCGAGAGAAAATCTCATTTATTAGAAGCCATTTAGCAGGTGACGCCATGCGTTGGTCAGCTGATGTTATGTTGAAATGTAAAACATTAGCGGAATTTAAAACAGCTTTTATTAATGAATATTGGTCTAGCAATAAGCAAAATGAAGTGTTGAGAGAATTTTGGAGTGGAAAACGCTTCAATGCAGGCAAGGAATCAATTAAAGAGTTTGCTAGGTCATGGATTTCACGTTTGTCACATTTGGCGGAAAAGCTGAAACCTGAAATGATTATACTGGGTCTTGAAGCCAAACTGCCATAGTACTGGCAAACTAGAATTATATCAGCCCCTAGAGACAATCTGGATCGTTTCATTGAGTATTTGGAACGTGTAGAACGTGTTGCTGCCAATGAGGAGCAAGCACGTAATAACAGAAATGCCAATAACAATAATAGTAGTAATTTTAGGAACGAGCAAAATGGCAATGTAAACATCAGAACAGTAGGTGTTCGTAATCCTAAGAGAGGTAGGAATTGGGGAAATAATTATCAGAACCAACAATGGCGTCCAAGGGATAATAATTTTGTTCCAAACAGAAATATGCATGTAAACAACAGTACGGAAAGTAAGGCTATGCCAGCTAACTATAATGAAACTAAAGGAAACAGTAGTATGCCGAGGCAGGAAAACTAGTTCCCGTCTATGAGGACACTGGCGCTCACCAGGCGGTTACTTTTCGTAAGCCAGTAGTTAAGGGAATTGGTAAGACAGATCAGAATACTCAAACTGAACATGTGGATGAAGAGTCGGTAGCACCTAAGGATACAACAGAAATATTAGATCACTCACAGTATTTGATAGATACCGTGTTAGAGACGCTTTCTAAGTGGGAAGAGAAAGAGAAGGCGCAGCAGTGTAATAGTAGGGATGAGCTACAAAATACTGAGTTGACAGGTGAAGAAGCAGAAGAAATTCATGCTTATATTTACGATGAGGATGATGTGCTCTTATCTAAAGTGCCTGTGCAGGATGTTGATAATGTACTAATAGATTTAGGACAGGAGATAAGTGGGAATGTAGAGGGTAGGCTGTTTGGGGTCGATGAGCCCAGTAGCTGTGACCAGTTGTCACTTGAGAAGGAAACCGACGATAATGGTGAAAGTGGTTTAGCTGTAACTAATGTTATGCCCGGTCTGGACTCGCAGAATCGCTCAGACTACAGTAATTTGGGTCATGTTCAGCAAACTAAATGTAATGAAGTCGTGCGGTGTTTCGATTTAAAATTAATAGACCGACTGGAAAAGGCAGCTGAAAATGTAATTCAGGAAACCCCTACACACTGTGACCTAAATGTAATGAAGACAGATGTTGATCACTTTAGTTGGAGACAAACCCAAAAGGAACTATTAGATGAATTTGAGGAACCACCTGTACAACCTAGAATAAGCCACCCTATAATAATAGTGAATATGTTGGGTATCAATGTACGTTGTCTCTTAGACAGTGGAAGTGAGGTGAGTGCAATATCTCAGTCCTTCTTTGATGCATTACCTGGTAAAGACAAACTTACTGTAATGAGGGTATCAGGACTAAGAATAATTGGTGCTACTGGCAAGGTGTCAAAAACGGTAAAGCAAGAAGCTTTACTACCCTTTAACATTAATGGTAATTTAATTGATCATCCATGTTTAATTGTAAACAATCTCAGTATTGAGGTTTTAATTGGCATAGATTTCTTGTCAAAACATCAGAGTGTTGTTGACTTTGAAAGAAGCCAGTTAAAAATGGTCTTGCCAATAACAGGAGTAATTATAGTACCTTTTAGTGATAAACATGTAGTAACTGATCATGAAACTTGGGAGCTGCCTATACGAGTTCTGAAAAACAGGAGATATTGGGACGAAGGTGTTAATCTTAATAACAATAAGCTGAACACAGAAGAAGAAGAAGAAGCAATTATTTTAGACAAAATAGAAGCTAAATTGCAGGAAATCGATAGGATTTCAGGCAATCAAAAGGAAGAACTGAGACAGGTTCTAAAAAGGCATCATAAAGTATTTTCAGATCGACCTGGCAGATTCATAGGTAGCCACTGAATGCTGTAGGGAGGAGGTTGTTCTTTAACCTCTACACAGTGTGGCAGCTGTGCAGTCCCAGCTGTGTGAGATCTTCTTTCCCATTTCAGGTCTCACTCAATCTTCATCTTTCCTATCCACAAAAAAAATTTCGACATCATCTTCCAACACATAAAATTTTCTGGTATGGTTATCTTTACAGCATTTAACCAATGAATGCTGTAGGGAGGAGGTTGTTCTTTAACCTCTACACAGTGTGGCAGCTGTGCAGTCCCAGCTGTGTGAGATCTTCTTTCCATTTTCAGGTCTCACTCACTCTTCATCTTTCCCATCCACAAAAATTTCGACCTCTTCTTTCATACATGAAAAATTTCCGTCATGGCTAACAAGCCATGAGTTACGTAACCATTCTATCCACCGATTAGTGAAGAAAAATACCTAATGTGACAAACCTAATAGTGACAAACAATAGAGAAGTATGACGTAATTAAGATATAAAATGTATTTGAGTAACAAGTATGTATAGTACCCTGGTAATATAATAAGTACAAAGTGTTGTTTTATTGGAAATGGTCCACCAACAGTAATTTAAAAGGATATATGAATTCATGTACAAGCAGGATCTGAAGTGGTAGTGAAACCTAGTGTATGCTGTAGAGCTAACTAATTAATAATAAAAGAGATTGCTTAGTGTTATGAAAAATATGCAGATAAGTTGTAAGTATAAACTCACCTGGTGTAGCAAGGAAAGGCAGTGTAATAGAATTGGGCAGTGTTTGTGGTTGAGACGTGAAGGACACGTCCCTGAAGTATTTATAAGGTTGGAGCTGGCCATTATTTTAGTGTAGTGTGTGACAGGATACACCTACACGTATTGAGGCTATGAGTTGGAGGCGTGAATGCGACCATAGGTACCCTTAGGTTAGATGAGACAGAGCAGCTCATGGTGTCCTATAGGTTTAAGGAATTTAGCATTACACTCGTCCATAATTACTTGATGCAGTTTAGTGGTAGGTCCGAGAGAGACTACCTGAGGTTTCAGCGTCCGATCGAGTGGAAATGGATTGCCACGTGAGCAAATTAATCAGCTGCAATACACTATGAATATGAGATAAATGTGCTTTCCTATGCTTTAAATTTAAATGGAGTATTACTTAAGTTCATACCTTAGCAAAGTAAGTAAGTACATAATGACAGACGTGAAACATTATTTTAGCTCAGCATAAATACACTTCAAAGTAAGTAAGTACGTAATTGCAGATGTAGAACTGACAACAGCAGAGGACCAATTAGTGGATTTAGTAGTCAACTAAACGTAGTGTGTTTTGAACACTCACAACTGTACTATTACCAAAAGTTACTCACATGTACAAAGAAGCTGAGAAAACTACTAATCAAATATACTCATACATCTCTAAGAATAAGGTAATCAAAGATGAGTCAGTTAAGTAAATAAAATGCAGATTTGTCAGGAATGTACCGAGCATTGGTTCAGTGTTCCGGCCCAGAAATAATAAATTCAGATTAAATATGATTTATGATTGTATGCCTTGAGCATAGATTTTCTCTAGTACATGACTAACGGCGTTTTGAGCCATTTGTTTACCGATTTTATGACAGTCAAGTAACCGTGAGAGTAAAAATGAAAAAGTTCTGTTAACTTTGTTCCAGTAATATATTGAAGGATAAAATGTATATAACCCCATTTCATTGTGACCCACCCATAGATATTAAGTGAACAGAGTCTGAGGCACTCTTTTTGTTTGTTCTACAGGACAAACCAGATAACGGCAGCCTGGTAGCTGCGTGAAAGCGTGGAGTGACTTGGACACAACTCACAGTGACCCCTCCCCTTTCCCCCATGTAATTTAGAGAGAACGTGAAGGACGCACACCATAGCAACTTCCCCTCCTCTACCCTTGTGAATGGAAGTGTAGGACGCCAGCCAAAGCGGCTACAACCACGTGTGTAAAAATTATTTGTGAACTTTTTCTTTCAGGTTTAGAAAAGACTGCTAAGAGATAATCATCTGTTTATGTATCATGTTATTTTCTTTGAATTTGTGTATGTAAAAATGTATTTAATGTAGTTAAGATTTTTATAATTTTTCAATTTCTATGTGTTTGTTTGTCTAAGGCAATATGTATGCCAAAATATTTCATTGACTTTGCTTAAAATTTTGAGTAATGACATTGTTTAAAAGGCAGTGAATATGCCTACAATTTAAATAATTTATGTAGGTAATCAGTTTTCTTTAATGTTTCTACAGGTTTATATTTCAATTTTGATTTTTCATAGGGAGTTAAACTGTACTCTTGCTTCCCTTTTTGTAATTAAATTTTTTTTTCATTCATTAACATTCATAAACAAAAAATTTAAGTAGAGGGTGATGTAGGGAAGCAGCCTACTCACGCTGTAATAAATTCACATCAGTTTCCGTTGTGTGCCAGCCAGTCTGCTGTAACTAGCTCTGACGTAATAAATGTTGCGCAATACCTTAAAAATCAAGCAAATGAACTAAAACTTTTCTAGCATGTCAGGAATATTACTAAATTAATGTGTGTTAAATATCAGTTCGATAACTTCAGCCATTTCCGAGATTTGGACGTTTTTCTGGAAAAATCATTGACGCAACAGAACAGAGCTAGAGACTTCAAAATTTATATTTAGATTCATCTTTCATAATGATTTAATAAAAACAGTACTTTGGATTGCACAAATTAAGACTTTAGTGGAAATTCATGATTTTCTGGTTTTCGTCTCAATACTGAAGGAAGCAAGATAGATTAAGTAGGCTAGTAAATAAGGCTAGGATGTTTAGATTTAAATAGGTTGGAGGTCCACTATGATTATGAAAATGTGTAAAGTTTCTTTTTAATACCTATAAAATTATAGCGATAGCGGATCTCAACAGGGCCAGTTCAGAGCTCATCTAGTGCGTGCAGGGCAATTAAATTAATTCTCTCGCCTAAAGTATTTAACTTAGCCACGTCAAAATTTTATTATCAATACTTACCTGCGTGCTGAATGCACGTTTAAATTAAGAGCTTCTTCGGCCATCAGCCAAAGAAGCTATAAATTATTATGTAACTTGAAGTGGTGCGTTACTAGCCCAGCGGCTAGTCGGGAGAGCGGATTTAATCAGGCGTTCCCTCAGCCGTCCGCACCGCGGCTTTATATATAAGAACACGGCGCGAGGAAGCAAGGCCCCAGTTCTCTCCAGACGCTGAATGACACGCCATCTGTGTCGGTAGTCGCGTCGCATCAATGTATCTGCTACAAACAGCCTCGGGTGCCGTATTAAGTTACTAGAGATACGCGGAACTATGAAAACATTTCATGTGAAGTGTTAATTCTGGAATGATTTTCATTAACTAGCTTCAGTTTGCGTATTGTCGTATTTTCACGTGCCGTCGCGGGACAGACATTCTACCAAATATTTTGCGTGGCGTTTGATGAAATATTTTCATCAAATTATGGCGAGCATTCTTTTTAACATTTGATTCGGACATTTATAGTTGCATCAGCGCATTAGACTCTGAACTGTTCTGTTAGTTAGGTTGTAGGGATACTTGTGGTTTTTATTAGTGAATTTCAGAATATACTCAACTATTTTGGAAAACCGTTTTTGATTAGAAATCCCGGACAATCTCCTAATTCCTCAGAGCTATAAGCTGCAGCTATAAGAACATTCTCAGGTAAAGTGGGCACTAGGATATCTATTTACTGGCTCAAAGTTTTATTAAATCACTTTCTGGGGGTCACGGAGTAAATAGAGAGCCAGTGTTGAGAACAGCAAAAGACAGCAATAACAACATTCTAAAAGCTAGAAACTGATTCAACACGCAAGCGTTTATACAGCAATAGATTAATTATTATTACAAACTCATCCGCCGCCCCACATATGGTGCATCGGCCGGGAAGTGTTTCTACAGTCAACAGTAGATAATTTATTATTGTTACAAACTTAAACAACCGCCGCCCCACAACCGGGTTTCATTTGAATGGCCCTTATATTTTGACAAGGTGTAACGTTGTTTTGGGCAGAAATTTGCTTTTAAAGCAGCTTACTGTCTGATCCACTACTTCAAAAAATAATATTCGCAGCTTTTCTTGAATATCTGATGAATTGTGCTTGTCACCAGCTCCTAATTTTAATGGCAATTTTCTAGGGCGTGAAGCAGTGGAGAGACTTAATTGCAATGCGCCACACTTTCTTTAGTGTGTTCCCAAAGTGTTAAAAATATATCTGTATTTCAAGCTCCTTCTGCTGAAGACAAAACAGCATCTATAGAATCATGAACAAGACAGAAATTCAATGAAACTTTTTGAAATACTACATTAAGTTTTCTTTTCTTTGGAGTACAAAAATTAGCACCTTGGTATGAAACAGAGTTTCAAATTTTTGCAGGCATTTTGAAATCCTTTAGCTTTTGCACCAGCATTATTTCTTTCATCTTGCACATCGTTAAGAAATTGCAAAAGAAGTTAATCCATGCACAACAGAGACACAACAGGCATGTGCCATCTCATTGGACAGAACTGTCTTAAACCTTGACGTGGTTCAGTGTCATGAGAATCTAAAAGTAATTGTTTAAGATTTCTGAATTTTCCTAGCCTCTTAGGTAAACCATGAATAAATGAAATCAAATCTTTGAGAATTGACAGAATATCTTTTAGTAATGGAATGTTATTAAATGAGTCTTCAACAACTAAATTTAGAGACTGCGCTAAGCACTGAATGTAAATAGCCTTGGATTCAGTTTCTTTATCTGTGATTGTGATCCTTGCAGACCAGCTAACATTTGTTGGACCATCATGGCACACCAGTGACAATTGTTCACTGAAATAGAATAGCTTAATAATATATCCTGCACAGATTCAAACAGGACAATGGAATCGGTTAATTAGAGCTCATAAAAACCACAACACAACTCATTACCTGCAAAATTTTGGTCAACAGTATTTAAAGAAAAAGGCTTCTGCACTCTAACTGATATTCAGATATCTTGTCCAACATTACAGCATATAAGTCATACTCTTTTATTTGTTGAATCAAAATTCTGTGAAGAAACATGCTTATCAATGTTACAATTTCATTAATTATGTCATGAGCCACTAGTCTGATTAAGCCATAATTATAGTTTGGGTAAATGCTTGGAATGTGATTTCAGAAAATTAACAAAATTAGAAGACTCTTCAACATGATCATGTAAGCCAATCCTTGTGAAACTGAGAACAATATTGAAGTAAAAATTTTCTTTAAACAAACAGTAGTGACCTGCAATTCTTTTGCTTTAGAATGACTAAGTGATGACAGAATATTTGCTGCATTTTTATAGAATTGTTTGTTTTAATTGAACACATATGCAAATTATTTTTTTTATAGGATTTCAATCATTTTTGAGAAACAGACCAGTTCTTAAAGCCCCAGGTTAACGAATCCATTACAGGACTCCTTGCCAGCAGTTATAGTTTTTGGACGCAGTCTCTTGTTTTCACACATAGACCGACACAAAAAAATAATAAACTCTGTTATCTTTTTCGCCATTCTGAAGCCATGTATGTATTTTTATCCAATGTTTCTGAAAAGTCCTGCACCTATGGCTGCCACTTTCAATACCAGAATCATTTTTCATGGAATTAGCGGAAATAGTAACAGGGATTTAATTGTCACAAGCTGCCGAAGATAGATCACTTTTACTGCCTCACACAGTCAATTCAGTATCACCATCACCATCATGAGTGTCTGTCAAAGTCCTTTTGCATTTCACTATATACTTACCCATTTTAACAATTGTGACATGCTAGATATGAAGACATAATATAACTCCAAGCACAGGTGACACAGGTCAAACAGAAGACAAATTAACATCTAGCGGTCTCCATGTTATGACTTCTGATTATTTCATTATTTCTTCAATTGTTGAAGTCTGGAACTTCAAATTCAGTATAAGTTATGCTGTATCCACCATGATTTAACATTAAAAAAATCTATCACTGGCTTTTGCGTTTCATGGTTGTTGCAAAATGACCAGTTAAAGCACAAAGAACTTCGCCAAGTTGTTATAAGTACTGCCCATTTACTGAATGTTTTAGCTAGGAGAGGTGGGGCACTCTTTGCAGCGGATATGTTGGCTTACTGGTAACATATGTAGTTGTGTCAAAAGATTATCTTAGAAGGAACTACTAATTAAATTCATACTTTATAGTATAAACATTTGCATCACATCATACCAACAGGCTTAATTTCTAGTTATTTAATACAATATTAATTACTAAATATTACTTCCTTCATTTGCATTATTGACTTGACAAGTGGCATTCCCTTAATATATGGACTTTTTAAAAAAGGGTCACTTGATTTATACGTCACTGTGGTTGGTAATTCCTACAAATTCTATTAACTAATTGTTGTAAGGTTATCTTTTTTACATTGGTGCATTACAAAAGCCAGCTGCCCATCAATGTGATGAATGAGTTGACTTTAATTACAGTCAAGCAGCAAACATTTATAATGCCAGGTGAGTACAATGAGAATGTTTAACTAAAATATAATACTACAGTTTTCAGTGAGGTATACTGTGCACACCCACTCAAATTTTTGGGGTTTGCTTCAGTCACCAAATGTAGAGCATACCCATGTTCAATGCCTATGGATCATACCACAAATTTGTTGAGGTTATGTCATAACAACTAGTGTTAACACAGTTTTCATTGTGTAACATAGCTTTAATAATACTTTTCATTTTCTTACCTTTCTGTTTTGGAAACATTTCTCTTCCACTGATCAGCATGCCTCTTCCTTCTCCAGGAGGGACCATTACCCTTGTTCTCCTTCTGGTCATTTGAAACTGCTATGATGGGTTCAACTTCTTGCAGAATTCCTTCTATTTCAATTACTCTCACTTCATCTGTACCATCTTTGCATTTAAAATGTCCACAGAATCACTCATTTGCTTCAAAATACTCATGCAAATACATCAACAAACACCATACTGATCAGCTGAACTGTGCTTATTGGTGTGTATCAAAAATGTATTGACAGTGATGGCTTCATTGTTGGATATGCATTTGGTAAACCACAGACAACCTAACTCTGAATGAGGAAAATATCCCTTGTTTTTGCAACAAACTGATAGGTCGATCTGAATGTCTAGATTGGTAAGTCTGATGTCAGTTCAGTTGGTGTACTTTGCATCCAGACATGGCATGTCGACCATGCATGCTGAACTTGGCAGGTTTTGGAAATGTTGGACATTTAGTGGGCTTTGCACCCAAAGACATCTTGAAGTTATCAGTTTTTGCAACCAAACATGATTTTCTATAGCCATTTTCACACCCTGAAATCTATTCCATCATATAGATGCCGAAAAAATCTATACGGCACTATGCTCAACCCTAAATCTAAGAAAAATGCGTTTAGCGGCTTTTGCATCTGGGCTGCTTCATTTGACCATTGAGTATCAGGATTCCTTGCTCCAGATGGTAGCGCTCTCATACCCTTGTCCACATATTTTCTATGGGGATCAGGTTTGGTGACCTCATCATCAAATGAAGAAGTTTAATTCTATGCTGTCATTGGAACCAGTTTTGGAAAGCTCTACTGTTATAAAGAATTTGTCATAAATTAAGTTGGAAATAATATATCCCTGATTTTCATTTTCCATAGTGTGAAAAAATTTGACTCCTGCAGTACCTGTGTCATCTAACTATGAAACCAAACACTGCTGTGAATACTAGAATATGTGCCTATGCCAATAATTGGAATTATCGAACCAGAAATAGAAGATCTTAAACAAAAGAAAGCAGATTTACAGGAATGTCTCTCTTGGTGTAGTGTTGAGTTACTGAATTCAAAAAGTGATTCAGGGCTCTTTTTCTGGGTGTCAATAGGAAGTGGTTCTGAAAGGATGGTGTACTAACTGGTCATCTGCATATATTGCAAAGGCTGTGACTTTATGTTGCCTATCTTATAAAGCATTGTCTTCTGTGTGGTACATATTGAAATATCCTCTTCCTAGTGAACTCGCTATTAAAAGGAGACTCAGGCAGTTTAATGTTAGAATATATTTTATTTATTTAAGCCCTAGTGTTTTGAAAACTCAGTCAAACTTATTAACAAAATTTGAAAAAGATGTACTTCTTACCTTTGATGAAATGAAAGTAAACAGTGATTTATGTTTTGATCAGAAAAAGATGGTTCAAATGGCTTTAAGTACTATGGGACTTAACATCTGAGGTCCTCATTCCCCTAGACTTAGAACTACCTAAACCTAAATAACCTAAGGACATCACACAAATCCATGCCCGAGGCAGGATTCGAACCTGCGACCGTAGCAGCAGCGCAGTTCCGGACTGAAGCGCCTAGAACCGCTCAGCCACAGTGGCCAGCTGTTTTGATCAGGTAGAGGAGATTATTAGAGGACCAGACAACAACACTCAAATTATAGTCATTCTAAGGACTCTGTTGACTGAAATGATTCAAGTAATAGAAAATGATGAATTTAAAGTGAGAGCATTTGTGTGTGATATGGGGCCATCAAACACAATACTTATAAGGAATCTAAAGGTTACACTTGACAACTCAGGATTTGAAAATCCACCAAATCAAAACAGGAAAATATGGGTTTTTTGTAATGTGCCTCATGCCTTAAAATTGTTACTGAATCATCTGCTGGATGATGGTTATTGACTAAAATCTGGTAGCTTGTTCAAAAAAGAACCAATCATTAAGCTAACTACACTTCAAATCACTGGCATAGATTTAGAATATGCCCACAAAGTAACCATGAACCACTTACTTGTTGCTGGTACGGAAAGGCAAAATGCAAGGAAAGCAGCTGAGCTGTTTTCTTTCACTGTAGGACAAGTCATTTGTCACAACATTTCTGAGTACAGTTACGTTGATGAGGCTGTAAAGGTCATTAACAGTGGATCTGATGTGCTGAACTCCAGAACTTCTGTTGATGGATATGAATTGAAAAGTGCATATGGAAATTATTTACCAGAAAAAGATAACACATTAGAATATCTGTATAACCTCATTCTCACAATGAGAGTAATAAGAAGAAAAAAGAGAGAGAGGGAAAAAGAACAAGAATTAATTGACCAGGGGATTTGTCTTACATCAATAGGAAATGAGAAAATAGAAAGGATTATATCCAAAAATAAATAAAAGAAATGAAATCTACTGATGACTTGCATCATTTTCGGAAAGAGTTTTTGATATCTATAAAAAGTCTACACTTTTTGTTTAAGGAGATAACACTGGAAGGCTACAAGTACATCATGTCCCCAAGATGCAGTCAAGATATCCTTGAGAGCTACTTTTCCAAATTAAGAGGACTCGGGAGATTCTGTGACCACTCTTTGCCGGCACCATCTACCAAAGAATTAAGTCTCTGATATTGAGCCAAAAGGCAAGCAAAATTCCATAAGGTAGTACATACAAGAACAAAAAAAATGGGTACTTTAAGTGTTAATATACCATTGGAAACTCAAAATATGACTGCAGAACTGTCATCTTCTGAGAAGCAGGAAAGTGAATGTGACAACAAGGAAGTTGAACAGAGTGTTTCAGGGATGGGAGAAATTTTTGAGTATTGCACTGAATACAAAGTGGGAAATTTTCCATATTTGAAGGAAAATGTTGAGCTGTTAGAGATAATTGCAGGATATATTGCTTATAGAGTTAAATTTAAACACCCGGAAGTAGCACATTTGCATGGTAAACTAAATGATCATGATAATATATCAAGAAAGAATTGGCTTCAGACAATTTCAAGACTATCTTTAATGAAGCCAACTGAAAGTTTTATGAAATTTGCTTTGAAAATGGAAAGAAAATTTCAACAACTGCATGGCAATTTCATTGACTGTAACTCAAAAGTTTTGTAAGGTTACAGAACATCTTAAATTAGAAGTGTCCAGGGATGGAGAACTTTGCTGTAATGTATTCCATAAGCACACACACTTTTATCAGAAAGAAAATCATCACTTAGAAAAAAATTTAAAATTAGTAAATGAATTGAGAGTGAACAAAGATAAATACTGAAAAAATGAAAAAAATTGTAACATAACTTTCCAGAATAGAAAAAGCAAACCTGTCAATACAGTTTGAGTTTAAAATGACATTATAGAGGTTTTCTTCACATTACAAATCTATGTTATCTATGCCTGTGTGAACCTCTTGCCCACAAAAAAAAGCAGTGCCTTCCAAGATGGAGAAAGAGGCAGACATTGTGGTGGCCCTGTGTAATGTTAAACTTTCTCTATACAGCTTAAGCGTTTTCGTGGACTTACTTGTTGAAGAATGCTGGTTCTGCTTTCTTGCAGCGCATGTCTTCTGCTAGCACCGGACGCTTCTCCGAAGATTTCACTGCTAGGAAAGGGAAATTTTACCTCTCTCACTCACTCCCTTCTTATTTAAAAAATACGCTACTCTTGGAATATCATACGATGTACCAGAACATATTTATTTACACTTTGTACAAAAAAAACAACTAAACTTTATGATGTAAGCCCACACATTACCAGGCACCCAAAATCAGTTAATTACACAGTTTTGAACACAATTAATACATAAGCTTTTATCGTGGCTGACTACCCATGTCCAGTCCACGTACTCTCAACAGCAGTTCAATGTCTAGTAAACAGTCACTATTTTGAGTCTCTCCATTTGTTTTTTAACAATACAATGCTACATTACTCTTTGCAGCCAGCCACAGAGCTTCTGTGCCGTATTTGCTTATTCTTGGCAGGTCGTGCTGAACACTTGCCAGCGCCGATGAATTATCTCCCTTCCAGTTTCGCCTTCACAAACAATAAATGGGTGCAGTATCCCATGCTCATCCTTATGCCGTGCTTTAAAATAATGCGTGTTCAAAACGGCTGGAACACAAGTGTCTCCAGACTTCCATAAAATTCTGGGGGCACTACATATCCCTCCCTTTAGCTCAAACACTCGTTATTTTGCACACAACATACATTTTAATAATTTATTTTCTTAACACTTATCTTGTTACTTTGTACTACATAAAAACATTAAGTACAAAAACTCTCTTCCATCTCTGGTATTTCATTAAGCTGTTGCTAATATCTTTCATAGACATAGTAGTATGATAAACTAATAGTACAACAAGTATTAGCTATTTCCAATAGATTTATCTACTCTTGCATCCAGGATTGAGCCAAAATAAATCCCTCCCCTTAGCCAGTTTCAAAGTTCAGGCATTATTCTGAGTAGAGTCTTTACTTTTTTTTTTAAGAAGCTGTTGCAATGATAACCACTGATTTTCCGGGTCTGAAAAAAAATTAATTGTACTGGGGGTTTTCTCTTTTTTCTATCTCCTCACACAGGACTTGTCTTTGCTATTTAAAAAATTTTAGAATTCAAATTTACCAGGAGAAACTTTCCACTACAATCTCAGGTCACTATACCACCCTTTCCCTTTGGGTTCCAATCTACATAAGGGTTGATACTATGAAAACATCTTCTTCCTCATCCTTGGGTAGGTATGCCCCTTCCATTTATACTAAACTATGGTACAGGTCAATCCCCTTTTCGGTGCCCCTGCCCGCACAGTATAGGTCAGCCTCCTTTGAGTCTGCCTACCTGCCTCTCTTTCTCTCATTTTATCTATATCGGATGCACCCTCCCTATTTCCTCTAACAATGATTCATAGTCTTGCCTCTTTCATACTCCTCTGCACACCATTTTATTTAAAATTTCCTCGTAAAATTTCTATCTACCTCTCCTTTCCTCCTCCTGAGTCTTTCAGCCTACCTGCTTAAACTCTTCACTTTTTCATTGCTTACAGCTCACTTATATAGCCTTAATAACTAAATATGTTTCATCCATGGTTGTAACTTTATTTCTTTTCTTCGGGCTATTCGGTCTGCACAATCCTATTATTCATCAGAAACTTATTTGACTTGATATCTCTGGCTTAATATCTATTTCTTTTTATCTCCATTCATATTACTTTGTACTCCTATAGCTATGAACACATGTGGATATACACTTCGTCCCCCCTTGTTCCTTTAGCTTATTTGACTCGATATCTATTTATTTTTATCTCCATTCATATTACTTTGTACTACTACAGCTATGAACACAGGTTCATATCAGATGCGCCCTCCCTATCTTCTCTAACAATGATTCATAGTCTTGCCTCTTTCATACTCCTCTGCACACTATTTTATTTAAAAATTCCTGGTAAAATTTCTATCTACCTCTCCTTTCCTCCTCCTGAGTCTTTCAGCCTACCCCCTTGTTCCTTTAGCTTAAGCTTACTATACCATTTTACTTGAGATGTGCAACCATCATTACTTAGTACATGTGCTCAAGCCTTTCCTGATCACTACTTCCTCCCTTATCTGTGATGGTTGTTACATCTCCCTGTGTATTACTTGTCTGAGTCTTTGTATTTAATTGTTTGAGTGTGGAAGTGTGATCGTGTGTCCTGATTCTTCGGCCCACTAAGGTTCTTAGTTGAAGATTTATAGAAATCATGGAAAAGAGAAGGACTTCAGTGATAGAAGTTTATGAGTGTGGACAGAGGAAAAGATAGATTGGTCCTCTTAAGAGAAGTAAGAAAGGAAATAAAAGAATTGGTTGCTAAGATCAAAGAAAGAAAGAAGACAGCCCCAAAGACAGGAAACCCTTCCCACCCCCCTACCCCAGGATCCCCACTTCACTGGTACTTAAGGGAGAAGCCGGAGGAGGTATGATGTTTGGTGTCTCCTGCAGAATGGACATTCTCACTGTCACCTTTGAAGTCCCTGAAGAAATATCTTAGCAACTCCTATGGAACGGCAAATGGTGAAAAATCAGCCACACTTGTTTGCGAGGGTTGTATGAAGGGCATGGTGTGTAGGTCATCTCTGTGCCTATGCTACCCACCCCTTTCAAAATTAGATATAAACCGTCCCCAATCACATCGCACTTTACAAAAAATATAAAACATTCTATAAAAATAGAAATTATATACACTATAATCAAACAGTTATTCAGTTAGTCACTTCACTCTATATTTCTTACACATGTTCAGTTTATGTCACCTAGGTATCATTCTTCCTAAACCATACCATCATATTATATCTCCAGTTAGAATGTTACCCTGTCAGTTTTATCTCATGCTTAGACGTTACTTTTTATTATGACTCTTTAAATTAGTCATAATTGTGTTGTCATAATTGGTCTCTTTTAATACTAATATGATAGGATAGCTTAAGGGCTATAAATAGATTACAGGATAGTCAGAGATTTGAACTCTAAATATAGAGTTTTTTGGTGTACTATTGATTGAATACGATAAGGTCCTAAGTATTTCAGAAAAAATTCGTGTGTTTCTTTTTTCAATGCTGAACTTCGAAGGTTTTGTTTTACTAATACTAAATTTTTTATGTGGTATTCTGAGTCAGTTGTGGTTGCATTGTATTTATCTACCCTTTGTTGGGCACTCCTATGTTTCTACCAACTCTTTCCTGAAGTGCTTGGTAATCAGTAGCTTTTTCCTCCGGCAATGTAAAACACTTAATTAGAGGTTTCCTATAAATGGCTTGCCAATGGCTTCTACGGGCGTCGTTCCTGTAGACAAATGCAGTAGTTCATTTAGAATAAGCTCAAAATCTTTAATTCTTTCCGTCCATGAGGTATGAGTGTCATGGCAATAAGTGCGGCACAACCTACCAACCTCTTGTATTACTCTTTCATAAGGGTTCAAAGATGGATTATAGTTGGATATTAAAATGTGTCATATATTTTCCCAGGCTAAAAATTCCTTAACTTCATGGCTGGTAAACTGAGGTCCATTATCAGAAAGAAAATGCCTCGGTTTACTTGTAGTTATAAAATATTCTTGCAAACACTTGATCAGGGTTTGCGCATTAGCCATCTTAATAGGATACAGTCTTACATATTTCGACCAACATTCTATAAGTACTAATATATAAGCCACACATCCCTTCCCTTTGAGTATGGCTTGGTTAAACTTTTTTAAGAAATGGATGGGGTGTACCTCCCCGTCTGGTTTCAATTTAGGAAACTGTCTCAACAAGCCTGAATTTGATCCCCATTGCAAATCAGTTATCATGTCCTTATTTAATATAATATTTTGGAAAACTGTGCCTTTCTATAGTTTCTCCTGCGTATGCTTGAATTCTTTCCTCAAAGTTTCTAAGTCTTCCTTGGTGTTATCTAAATCAGAAGTTACTATAGTCGAAGAGATATCAACACTTAGTTTCTCTTCAAACTTTCATCCTATTAATTCTTCTACTTGTTCTTTGAAGCTACTCAAATTTATAAGTTCTGCAGTCATTAACTTTTCTTTGAAGTTCTGTTCTACGGTTTCCACCCATAATTTGACCCCTGAAATTTGCGCCTCTACTAGGGGGAGCAAGTTATCTTGTTTCTAGACACTGGTTTTTAGTGTAGTTAATTCTCGTTCAACCACATCAAATGTAACATTACGTACATTTTTCAAAGAGTCGTATTTTTTGTTAAATTGTGTTTCCAAATTACTACATTTACAGTCTACATCATATTCTAATTTTTGAACCAACCCCCTTAGATGAGCTTCATTTCTTTGTTCTAAATCCTTAAATAAAATATTTTTCTGTTCACTCAGGGAATCGGACTATTCTTTTTTCAATTCTTTTTTCCATTCTTGCATCTGATTACTTAGGATATCAACATGGACCTCTAGTTTTGTGTTTTGCCCATCTAACTTAGAGTTTAATTCTGCCTTCAGTTTGTCCTGTTTTGTGTTCTGTGATTCAAACTGCGCTTTGATAAACCTCATTAATTCTCCTAAATCTGGCCCCTGTTTTTCAATTCCCATAGCTCCAACAGACTCTATGGATTGGTGTTCTTTCTCCATTGTGTTTTGTTTTGCCTTTAATCTAGTTATCATTAAAAGTACACTCACTTATTTCCACAACTCCTCACACTTCACAAACAATCAAATGTCAGTAGTAGCTCACCCGGCATCAGTGTAAGGCGGCGTCGGCACCAGTGTACGGCGGCATCAGCATCGATGGATGGCGGTGTTGGCGTAGGTGGATGATGGTGTCGGCTTTTGTGGACAGCTGCGTTGGCATTGGTGTGATGTGACGTCAGCGTTGGTGTATGGTGGTGTCGGCATTGGTGGATGGCAGTGTCGGTGTAGGTAGATGGTGGCATTAGTTTTTGTGGACGGTGGCATTGGCATTGGTGTGATGTGACATCGGTGTTGGTGTATGGCGGCAGCGGCGTTTTGAGACTAACTGCAGTGTTGTGCGATTTTCTTGATTCCCTTAATCATTTCACCATCTATCAACACAATATTTCTGGATACGTATCGTGGAATCGCTCTTCAGCCTCACTGTTATTGGTTGCTATGGCAACTCCCAACTGTTGTTGGTTTTTTTTTTCTTCTTTAATATTTCCTCTTCTTTCTCAGGTCCTTTCTTTACAGTTACCACATTCTTGCGGTGGCCCAGTGTAATGTTAAGCTCTCTCTATACAGCTTAAGCGTTTTTATGGACTTACTTGTTGAAGAATGCTGGTTCTGCTTTCTTGCAGCACCAATGTCTTCTGCTAGCACCGGATGCTTCTCCAAAGATTTCACTGCTGGGAAGGGGAAATTTTACCTCTCTCACTCTCTCTTCTTATTTAAAAAATATGCTACTCTCGGAATATCATTCAATGTTCCAGAACATATTTATTTACACTTTGCACAAAAAAACAACTAAACTTTATGATGTAAGCCCACACATTACCAGGCACCCAGAATCAGCTAATTACACAGTTTTGAACACAATTAATATATAAGCTTTTATCGTGGCTGACTATCCACGTCCAGTCCACGTACTCTCATCAGCAGTTCAATGTCTAGTAAACAGTCACTATTTTGAGTCTCTCCATTTGTTTTTTAACAATACAATGCTACATTACTCTTTGCAGCCAGCCACAGAGCTTCCAGGCCGTATTTGCTTATTCTTGGCAGCTCAACCTGAACACTTGCCAGTGCCGATGAGTTATCTCCCTTCCAGTTTCCCCTACACAAACAATAAATGGGTGCAGTATCACAAGCTCATCCTTACGTCCTGCTTTAAAATAATGGGTGTTCGAAAAGGCTGGAACACAAGTGTCTCCAGAGTTTCGTAAAATTCTGGGGGCACTACAACATCCTTTGGAGTCTTTACACTACCATTTCACTGAAATGTCCCATATCTGAAAGAAAATGTTGAGCTGTTAGAGATAATTGCAGATAGTAGAAAAAACAGTCTAACTAAAATAAAGCTTAATAATTATAACAAAAATACATTAAAACATGGAAAATCTCAATTACATTCATACCTGCATGTGAGTTAAGGGGAGTTGGAATGCCCTATCTCGCCAATGTTAAATTTGCTAACTTTGTGTACCTTTTTCTTTGGAACTATTATCTTCAGAACTTTGAAATTCTGGCAGAGGTTTTCAGCATATATTGTGAGCCCACTGAACTAGAACCAATGTTTTCTTTTTGTTGGTATAGTATTTATGAATTTTTTACCATTAAGCCATTTTTTATTGGAAAAAGTATAACATAAACTTCCCTAGTTCAGAGAATAAGCCAGTTCTTGTCATGATTCTAGTTCAGTGGCCTCTTTGAACTGTTTTGCAGCATTTCTGAAAATTTGAATGTTGTTGGTTGAGTGGTTTATGAGATAAAGGTACATGTAACACTAAAAATGTCAAATGCCAGAAAATGCGATTAAAGTAATTTATTATGAAAATTCACAAATACCTTTTATTCTATTATCAAAAGTGTCCAGCAGAGTAATCAGGGTCATCTTCTAGTTCTTCTTCTTCACCTAGAAGCTTTCTTCTCCTTGCTGCCCTTGCTTTTTTTGTATTAAATTCAGCTGCATACTGAGCCTTCCTTACTCGCACGCTGTCCAGAAGCTGAAGACCTCTGATGGTGTTGATACCAGGAGCAATGCCGAGCCTTGCCATGACCTTTAGCCTACCCATATGACCATCATTGAATGAAATAACAGCATCACTGACTCCCCATTTCAATGTTTTTATCCCAACAAATACATTCTTAGGTACACGAGTCCAAATGAGGTTGTTGAACGACTCGTTTTGATTCTGGGTACAACCATGAAGACATTTTCGCAGAAGATCAGGATGCCCCAAGTCTCTATATATTGGTTTAATTACTTCCATAACAGCCAATGGAATATAATTTTTATGGTGATAAGGATCCCCAGTAGCTTGAGATTTTCTATAATTGCACCATGACTGAGGACCATCTGGACAAGCAAAATGTTGAGGATTATCATCAGTTGATGATCGATGTAAATATGTGGCCCATACAGCTTGTCTCATTTCCTGCAAATTATTTGCATTATTTCTTATTGCCATACCATAGTATTGTTGTAATTCATTTATAATTTTATCTGACAGGCGACCTCTAATGGTTTTACCATCTGACAAAATTTTGTCCTTCAGATTCTGTTTCAGTTTCCTTAGACGAGTGCCCATTCGTTTCTGAACATGACCGACACATTCTAGTTTAGTTATTGTCTTATTGACATATGGCATGGATTCTGTAACACTTTTGTATGCCTTGGAGTCCCCATCTCCAAGGAATTTTGTGTAAAATACTCCCCGTTCTTTTTCTGATCTGCTAAACATTTTCACAGCAGCGGCAGCCTCCATGCCTCCACTCGTACCTTCATAATTCTTGCTACATATGTGAGCTGCTTCTATCTTACCAGATGCACAATGGTAACAATGTTTAGTGAGCACTTCATAGTCCAAAACTTTACCGCTGTCCACACTAGTAACAGTAGCAACAGCATTTTTGGATGTGTGACCCCTTTTCTGCCAGGTTCCATCAAAAGCAACAGGGATATCTGGGTTTCCTTCATTTATATATTTTGCTTCACTGGCAGCAGCTTTCATTGATAAATCTGCTACAGACTGAACAGCATCTCCTATCACTTCAGTGTAATTGTCAATTTTAGCAGGTGGAGGTGGAAGATTCATTATGGCACAAAATGTTTGAGCAGCAGTATGTCCTTTACCAATTGCTCTCATTGCATACATTAGCCTGATATTACTCTCAAACAAATTGCTACTGCATGTTTTAGAGCTCCAAAAACAGGTCTCATTTTCACAACTGGCACAAACTATAGCAATTTTGCAGGAAAGTCCTATAGATTTTGTTATGTTCATATCAAAAGAACCTCCACAAAGATTACAACACAAACATTTCTTCATAAACTCAGTAAAAACAGGAAAGTCGACTAAAACATATTGTTCATTAGAAGCTTCATCTGTAATTTCACTTGCACAGTTTGATAACTTCTTTTTTGATGCACTGGTGGGCGTGTCTCCTTCACACATCTCAGCTGTACAAACGTCAGAACTTTCACCAGCATCAACAGGTGCTGAAGCAGAATCACTTGAACAAACGTTATTTGTAAATCTATTACCGCGAAACTTTCGCTTTTTAAATAATGATGCACTCCTAGGCATCGTAGAAACTACGCACTCACCACTGAAAGTCAAAACAAGACAGATAACAAACTCCAAATGAGCGACAAACTAAACTCGAGGCTCAAAACAAACACTCACAGATCAAAAACTGAACAATAAACACAGCTAGTCGTAAAAACAATGGTACCTATGGAAGGATCAAAGATTCTACAACTGAAGAGTGAAATCCACAGCCTTCTATATGTAATGTTTTCGGAAATGCGAAGATTTAAATGTGTACAAATCACAAGATGGGTAACTTTGCTGGGCGCACATGTAATTTTGAAAAATTAAATAAAAATACTTCCAATTGGAATTTCTTAACAAATTTTGCACCATTTTAAGCAGAAAATTTCAAATTAAGTTATAAGGTTAAAAACTGAAAATGTGAATTTTTTCCATTTTCCGGCATTCCAACTCCCCTTAAACACATGTACATTGTATCCTACAAGCTTCAACGCAGTGAGGCATGGTGAAGTGATCACTGTGATGTCACAGCTTACGACCTGCCTGTGTGTGACCCCTACCACATATTCTAGAATCCAAGAGCTGACTTTTTTGGGCTCTTGGTTTCCAACAAGTCTTGTGATATCAATTTTTATTTATTTATTTATTTATTTGTTTTGTTTTTATTGGCATCAAAATGTATATGTTACTGAATACAGTGGAGAAGTCTGCTGACTTTCTGTTAGACTCTGCTTCATGGTTGTAAATGCTATTTTTTTACGTTTACATTACATTTATCGTTTTCCAAGGATTTTTTTATTTATTCCTAACGCAGACAGAGTTATGAGCTATAATCCTTGTGAAGATATTCATCGAAGGAGTAGAAGGAGTTGGCCACCAGGAAGTTCTTTAATATGCTCTGAAACCCATCTTTATCACTTACGAGACCATTGATATGCTCTGGTAAATTATTGAATATATGAGTACCCATGTATTTGACTCCTTTTTGTACTAATGTTAAGCTTTTGTAGTCCTTATACAAATTGTTTTTGGTTCTGGTATTATAATCATGTTTTGCACTATTTTGTGTAAAAAGAGACATGTTGGAAAGAACAAAGGACATCAGTGAGTATATATACTGAGAAGTCGCAGTTAGAATACCAAGTTTCTTAAAGAGGTCTCTATATGATGATCTAGGACTAACACCAGATGTAATTCTAAGGACTCATTTCTGAATTTTGAAAATGTTCTCTTTGTGAGACAAGTTTCCCCAAAAGATGATTCCATAACTCATTAGTGAAAGGAAGTAGGCCGAATTAACTAACTTCTTCATTTTTAAATCATCTATTTCTGCTATCGTGCATACTGCAAATGGAGCTGAACTAATGTGTTTAATTAAGTCTAGAGTGTGAGTTTTCCAATTTAGATTGTGATCAATTTGTAGCCCTAAATATTTGCCACTGTCTACAGTTTTAATTTCATTGTTTGAGTACATTATACTTATAGGGTCGGGTATTCTTTGTGAGGTACTAAACTATATGTACTGGATCTTGTCAAAATTCAGTGACAATCCATTTACTGTGAACCACCCACTGATACTTACAAATATTTCATTAGCTGATTGCTCATTGAGATCACAGGTACTGTTTTTTATACCAATACTTGTTTCATCTGCAAATAAGACAAAATTTGCATTTTGTGATACTGCGTATGGAAGGTCATTAATATATAATAGGAACAACAAGGGACCTAAAATAGAGCCCTGGGGGTACCCCTTGTCTGATGGTTTCATATTTTGAATGACAATTGTTATGTGGTAAGCCTGATACAGACATACACTGTTTTCTATTAAAAAGATAGGATGAGAACCATGAGCCTGCTACTCCTGTTATCCCATCATATTTTAACTTTAGTATAAGGATATCATGCTTAACACGATCAAAAGCTTTAGCCAGGTCACAAAATATTCCAAGTGGTAATAACTTTTGATTTATTGGTTTTAATATATCATCTGTAAAAGTGAATATAGCTTGATCAGTTGACAGTCCTTTCCAAAATTCAAACTGATTGCGAATGAGAATATTTTTCTGTACTAAGTGTTTATAAAGTCTATTGTACATAACCCTTTCAAACATTTTTGAAAAGATTGCCTATAGAAAATGACACTTAGCCTATACTTCACTATTCTTTTTTTTTACTCCCATTCCACTCACAATGTTACAAGAAGGGTATAGGTCTATTTTCATGGTGAGATTTCCTCTGCAGACTTTATGGGTACTCACTTGCTGAATGTGCTATGCTTACCTAAAGCAATTATGGTCTCTACTCTCATCTCCATCTCCTCCCCCCCCCCCCCCCCCTCATGAACCATAGACCTTGCCGTTGGTGGGGAGGCTTGCGTGACTCAATGATACAGATAGCCATACCGTAGGTGCAACCGTAACGGAGGGTATCTGTTGAGAGGCCAGACAAACGTGTGGTTCCTGAAGAGGGGCAACAGCCCTTTCAGTAGTTGCAGGGGCAACAGTCTGGATGACTGACTGATCTGGCCTTGTAACATTAACCAAAACGGCCTTGCTGTGCTGGTACTGCGAACAGCTGAAAGCAAGGGGAAACTACGGCCATAATTTTTCCCGAGGGCATGCAGCTTTACTGTATGGATAAATGATGATGGCATCCTCTTGGGTAAAATATTCTGGAGGTAAAATAGTCCCCCATTCGGATCTCCGGGCGGGGTCTACTCAAGAGGACGTCGTTATCAGGAGAAAGAAAACTGGCGTTCTACGGATCGGAGCGTGGAATGTCAGATCACTTAATCGGGCAGGTAGGTTAGAAAATTTAAAAAGGGAAATGGATAGGTTAAAGTTGGGTATAGTGGGAATTAGTGAAGTTCAGTGGCAGGAGGAACAAGACTTTTGGTCAGGTGAATACAGCATTATAAATACAAAATCAAATAGGGGTAATGCAGGAGTTGGTTTAATAATGAATAGGAAAATAGGAATGCGGGTAAGCTACTACGAACAGCACAGCAAATGCATTGTTGTGGCCAAGATAGACATGAAGCCCATGCCTACGACAGTAGTACAAGTCTATATGCCAACTAGCTCTGCAAATGACGAAGAAATTGAAGAAATGTGTGATTAAATAAAAGAAATTATTCAGATAGTGAAGGGAGATGAAAATTTAATAGTCATGGGTGACTGTAATTCGGTAGTAGGAAAAGAGAGAGAAGGAAACGTAGTAGGTGAATATGGATTGGGGGTAAGAAATGAAAGAGGAAGCCGCCTGGTAGAATTCTGCGCAGAGCATAACTTAATCATAGCTAACACTTGGTTCAAGAATCATCAAAGAAGGTTGTATACATGGAAGAACCCTGGAGATACTAATAGATATCAGATAGATTGTATAATGGTAAGACAGAGATTTAGGAACCAGGTTTTAAATTGTAAGACATTTCCAGAGGCAGATGTGGACTCTGACCACAATCTATTGGTTATGACCTGTAGATTGAAACTGAAGAAACTGCAAAAAGGTGGGAATTTAAGGACATGGGACCTGGATAAACCGACTAAACAAGAGGTTGCACAGGGTTTCAGGGAGAGCATAAGGGAACAATTGACAAGAACGGGGGAAAGAAATACACTAGAAGAAGAATGGGTAGCTTTGAGGGATGAAGTAGTGAAGGCAGCAGAGGATCAAGTAGGTAAAAAGACGAGGGCTAATAGAAATCCTTGGGTGACAGAATGAATGTTGAATTTAATTGACGAAAGGAGAAAATATAAAAATGCAGTAAATGAAGCAGGCAAAAAGGAATACAAACATCTCAAAAATGAGATTGACAGGAAGTGCAAAATGGCTAAGCAGGGATGGCTAGAGGACAAATGTAAGGATATAGAGGCTTATCTCACTAGAGGTAAGACAGATACTGCCTACAGGAAAATTAAAGAGACCTTTGGAGAAAAGAGAACCACTTGTATGAATATCAAGAGCTCAGATGGAAACCCAGTTCTAAGCAAAGAAGGGAAAGCAGAAAGGTAGAAAGAGTATATAGAGGGTTTATACAAGGGCGATGTACTTGAGGACAGTATTATGGAAATGAAAGAGGATGTAGATGAAGATGAAATGGGAGATATGGTATGGCTTGAAGAGTTTGACAGAGCACTAAAAGACCTGAGTCGAAACAGGCCCCGGGAGTAGACAACATTCCATTAGAACTACTGACAGCCTTGGGAGAGCCAGTCCTGACAAAACTCTGCCATCTGGTGATCAAAATGTATGAGACAGGCGAAATACCCTCAGACTTCAAGAAGAATATAATAATTCCAATCCCAAAGAAAGCAGGCATTGACAGATGTGAAAATTACCGAACTATCAGTTTAATAAGTCACAGCTGCAAAATACTAACACGAATTCTTTACAGATGAATGGAAAAACTGGTAGAAGTCGACCTTGGGGAAGATCACTTTGGATTCCATAGAAATATGGGGACACGTGAGGCAGTACTGACACTACGACTTATTTTAGAAGCTAGATTAAGAAAAGGCAAACCTATGTTTCTAGCATTTGTAGACTTAGAGAAAGCTTTTGACAATGTTGACTGGAATACTCTCTTTCAAATTCTGAAGGTGGCAGGAGTAAAATACAGGGAGCAAAAGGCTATTTACAATTTGTACAGAAACCAGATGGCAGTTATAAGAGTCGAAGGACATGAAAGGGAAGCAGTGGTTGGGAAGGGAGTGAGACAGGGTTGTAGCCTCTCCTCAATGTTATTCAATCTGTATATTGAAGCAAGCAGTAAAGGAAACAAAAGAAAAATTCGGAGTAGGTATTAAAATCCATGGAGAAGAAAGTAAAACTTTAAGGTTCGCCGATGACATTGTAATTCTGTCAGAGACAGTAAAGGACTTGGAAGACCAGTTGAACGGAATGGACAGTGTCTTAAAAGGTGGATATAAGATGAACATCAACAAAAGGAAAATGAGGATAATGGAATGTAGTCGAATTAAGTTGAGTGATGCTGAGGGAATTAGATTAGGAAATGAGACACTTAAAGCAGTAAAGGAGTTTTGTTATTTGGGGAGCAAAATAACTGATGATGGTCGAAGTAGAGAGGATATAAAATGTAGACTGGCAATGGCAAGGAAAGCGTTTCTGAAGAAGAGAAATTTGTTAACATCGGGTATAGATTTAAGTGTCAGGAAGTTGTTTCTAAAAGTATATGTATGAAGTGTAGCCATGTATGGAAGTGAAACATGGACAATAACTAGTTTGGACAAGAAAAGAATAGAAGCCTTCGAAATGTGGTGCTACAGAAGAATGCTGAAGATTAGATGGGTAGATCACATAACTAATGAGGAGGTACTGAATAGGATTGGGGAGAAGAGAAGTTTGTGGCACAACTTGACTAGAAAAAGGGATTGGTTGGTAGGACATGTTCTGAGGCATCAAGGGATCACAAATTTTGTATTGGAGGGCAGCGTGGAGGGTAAAGATCGTGGAGGGAGATCAAGAGATGAATACACTAAGCAGATTCAGAAGGATGTAGGTTGCAGTAGGTACTGTGAGATGAAGAAGCTTGCACAGGATAGAGTAGCGTGGAGAGCTGCATCAAACCAGTCTCAGGACTGAAGACCACAACAACAACAACTGTCATCTCTTCATGTCTTGTGTCAATGCAATACTGGCGGTTGGATGCTCAGGGCAAACACCTATATTTGAGATAGCAAACTAATGTCAGAATGTTAATGAAATAAGTTTCCCATTCAATTTGATGATAAGTAAGTGCCACTGTGAGAAGGTACCTTTCCTGCAGTGCTCACGATGCAAGAAAAATATATGTTTCCAATGTTGATATGATGAGTGACATCATAAACTGAGCAAAAAATATCATACTGAATATATCTGCATGTGCCAATATGAAATAAACTGCATTTTATGTCTTTGTCATCTGTTATGTTATCAACATAATGAAGGGAGTTGTTAGTAGTTAGCAAAAGTGAAATTACAGGAAGGGTAAAGGAAGATATAAATGAAAAACGAATCTCGTTTCTGATGGGAATTGAACACACTCAATGGAGCATACTATCCTGGGGGCTTACTGACATGGCAATCTCACCATTTTGATGGATTTGAAAGTCATTTTGTTTGCTTTCTGAGGATGATATCCATTGACTGAAGGCCAACCATGGTGAATGGCTTTAGGGTGAGGTAACCGGCACCCCAAGCTAAATCACAATTCTGTCTGTGAATATGACCCTTGTTGTTTTTGTGCTCTAAAACAAAACAAAACCATTCAAATCACTCTCCGATACCTTGTGCACTTCCCTTGTGCATGTCCATTGTCAGACTAGCTGGCAAAAATGATCACAAATGACTTGGGATCGGCCAACATGGATCTCACTTCTCATCTGGGAAAATTATTGTCATGTAGCCTTGCCAGAAGATTGCTTGAGATTTAAGTAACATTGGACACATTTTAATTATACATGTGAACAATACTGCACAGTTACATTGTAAGTCATGTCTTTTTTTTAGTACAAAGCTAAATACCTTATGGGAAAGGCTATAGATTATGAGGTTATCATAATCATTTCAGTAAAGTAATATAAAATATGTTTTATATTATGTTTACCATTAAAAGAACACAAACTATATTAAAATCCACCAAGACAGTTAACCATACGAAGTACAGGTATTTATCCATACTTCCATTTGTCCAACATATGTACATATCTTGTAAAAACCCTAATAAAAGGAGAAATACATTGGTGCAGTGGCACAGACCAATCTGGGTTTAAAGTTGGAACAAGAAAAGCAATTATAGCCTTGTGTGTGTTGCTTGTTAAAAGACAAGGAATGGGCTGATAAGTGAACCTCATCTTCTTTGATTTAGAACTAATGTGAACTGGAAGCTGACATTTTACTGCTATAAAAAAATTGTACTTGACTGAGTATGGAAGACTAGTCAAAATTTTTGCATAAATCAAAGTCTAACAATCATCATAAATGGAATGAAACAGGAATATGAAGTCAGGAAATGAGCAAGGAGTGGATGTCCTTTGTCTACATATCTGCTGCAAATACAGGTTATTTAAAAAAAAGCATTCCATATTTGGAGAGATGGTAGTATGGACCAAAACAAGAAAATAATGTCCAGTAAACATGGGCTCCGAAATGCATATATTATGAGCTAGAAGTACTTGCTCATCTTCGTTACTGCAAAACACATCTCTTCTGCTGTAAGCACGCAGCCTTCCATATTTTGAGAGGTGGTAATATGGACCAAAACAAGGAAAAAAATACAGGAAACATGGGCTCTAAAATGCATACCTTAAGAGCTAAGAGCACTTATCCATTAGCACTACTGTGAAACACGTCTCTTATACAGAAAAACT
The DNA here is from genome assembly GCF_023864345.2 of Schistocerca serialis cubense. Classification (NCBI taxonomy): domain Eukaryota; kingdom Metazoa; phylum Arthropoda; class Insecta; order Orthoptera; family Acrididae; genus Schistocerca; species Schistocerca serialis. Next base: position 556,698,235 of record NC_064638.1, on the reverse strand, counting down.
GCTCATAGCTCTTAAGGTATGCAGTTTAGAACCCATGATTACTGGACTTTTTTCATGTTTTTGTACATAATATGATCTCTTAAAATGTGGAATACTCCTTCTTTAACACCCTGTATACACTGAAGAAGCCACACTAGTTACAGAACATGAAACAAGAAGAATTAAATTCAATGGTGAAAAGATACACTACAATACAATTTGCTAATGACTTGCTAATAGTGCCAGAGTTAGAAATAAGATGAATATAATACTGCACACATTATCTGACAAATCAAAACAGAATAAAATCAGAATGAAAGAAAAACAAAATAAATGTAATGGCAATGAGGAAAAATTATAAAGAACAGATGGCAGTGAAAATAATGAAGCACTGTTGTTCAACCACTTCAAGAGTAGAATTACAGAGAAAATAGATATTTAATAAAAGTAAGAAGAGGCACAGCACTAACTAACCATTTATGGTTACAAATAATATTGGTATAAGTAAACATCCAATGGCAGAAATACAAAAATCAACTGTGAAATGACTGTGTGGAGTTCATTTCTCTTTGGGCATAAAAGCTAGGCCCTCAGAAACAAGGGAGCAGGACACTAAGTGTGGTGGAAAAAACCAAACAACCTAAATCGACAGAAAAATCTCAGAGTGTTGTTACTAGTAAAGAGAACCTTAGGGCAAGAAAAAGGAAAAAGCGAAATGAAATTTTAGATCAGATTTTTAGACATGATTTCTTTCTTACACAACATTGGTTTACCATTAACTCAGCCGCTGGTTGTAGAGCTAAAATTGTAAATGGACAAAAATGCCACTGGATAAATTAGAATTTCTTCCTGCATTTATTTACACAGTTATGTAAAGTAACATGAAAAGTGCATGTGGTATTGTTGGCTGGGATTTCCATCTGGAATGGGAGAGATTGTTGTGCCCAAACTCTCCCCCCCCCCCCCCCCACTTTTCCTCACCCCCTCACCTTGGGCCATGAAACTTTCTTTTTTTATTTAAAAAAAGTCACTAACATTAAAACATGGCACTTACTAGTTGTAATGAGTATGAGATTAAATTTTGCCTATAGAAAACTTACAATAACTGTTATATAGCAAAGTTTGGCAGCAGTGCATTGTGGCACAGTGTTTATATGTCGCAGGTGCTAAGTTGAGGTTTTGCTCCATAATTATTAATGGTACATGTCACTACACTTTGTGTCACTGTGTTATGTTTATGACTGCCACCAACTTCAGTGATATAACAGCGGTAGCACTATAGTAGTGCAGTGAATTCATGTTGCAACTTCACTCGGGCTTGTACACAACCTTTTACCATGACTCGTCTGCAAAACGGGTTCGATTGTGCACAGTTGCATTCGCACCCTATATTGAGTAAATAGCCAGCCTAAGTACAGCAGTGAATGAATTCAAGTATTTGGCTAAATCATGATCGTTCACAAATGATTTACACTGACAACAGTTTAGAATGAAAACGTTTTTATTTTACTAACTCACATCCACAAAACAAACTGATGGCCATGCAATACTATGTCAATGGCTTTTAGCCGCACCGACCTTACTGCACCAATGGACCATGATCAAAAGACCATGACCTTTGTCCACTATCCTCTGTCCTGTGTCTGGTCACGTGACACTACATTAGTCAAATATATTATTTATAAACATGGCCTTCCTCTGTCCTGTGTCCGGTCACATGACACTACATTAGTCAAATATATTATTTCTAAACATGGCCATCATGCATTTACAGAGTTACAATATTAAATATGTAAAACTAAATACCTTATATTATTTTGTAGACAATCATCAAATTATTTACATATTTAAGGGCGCTCCAGTTTTTCGCAGTTTCACTCCTCTTCTTTTGTTTAATCACGTCTTTGCCTAAAATGTGTGGCATACGAAATACTCATTTTGCTCTACATAGATCGAAAACTGAACAGTGCCTTCACAATAAAATACAATAACTTATTATACAGAGATTCTCAAACATCCTTACAACTTAATTTTTATATAAAACATCTTCTTATATGTCCAAAATATAATCCCTGCTACTATGCTTTAAATTTGACTTTGAACTATTTAGAAGAGCTCTTATGTTTATGGAGTACTGCTGTTTCAGTGATCAGATACCCAGCAAATCCAATGATTAGCAAGACTAGCACACCTTACATTATTAACATATGTACCAAGTTATGCACTGAGACATAGGCAATTATGTAACTAAGTAATTCAATGTGAAACTGTTATATGCTGCCTCCTCTCTTTATCAAGAAAGTGACTCCATAAATATATTGACTTGTGCTTGCTACACCCCAACTGTTCTTCCACAGTAAACATTACCACATCCAGCAAATTAGTTATACTATTTCAGTATCCCTTGTAACCTCACAATGTACAGTGTGTCAACTGTAAAAAAAGGAGCACAATGAGTGTGTTTGAACATGAAAAACTCTGTAATATTCCTTCTTTATTACTTTAGTATTAGATCTGTGTCATTTATCAGTTATTACTGGACAGACTACGTCAAGATTAATTACATATATACATTTAAAAAAATATTCACAAAATTAAGACACTTATACTTAATAGAAACAATATTTGTTTGTCCATTCACTTTGGTCACTATTAAAAAATTCACCAATGGAGTACAATGGGCGTTCTTTCAGGTCCTGTGCTACTCTCCTTCTGAATCTTCCTAGCGGCAGGGATTGCACTTCTTGAGCCAGTGAGTTGAACATCTTTAGGGCAACCACTGGAAAGCTGTCTTGCGTTCCCATCAGTCAACACCTGGGTATTTTGATGCTCCTCTTGTTACGGGTATTGTGATTGTGTATATCTTGCCTCATGCTGAAGACTCCTTGGTTTTCTTTCACACTGATGAGACATAAAAACACATACTGGCTGAAGACTGTCATAATTCCTAACTGCTTGAATATAGGTCTGCAGTTCTCCTGTCTTTTGCTTGATGTGATTATTCTGAGAGCTTTTTTCTGTAGAATTAGCACATCCTTACAACCTGCAGAATGTCCCCATAGCAGTAGGCCATAATTGATGTGGTTATGGAATAGGGCATAATATACTGTTATGAGATATTGGTCTCTCAATACACCTTTTAACCTCCTCAGAAGGTATATTACACGGGAGAACTTGGAGCACACGTACACTGTGTGTTTGGGCATTGTTAGTTTCCTGTCTATCATGAAGCCCAACAGTTTGGCAGCCTCTATATTATCATGGCAGCCGATGTTGTTAAGGGTGCATATCAGATGTTGTGTTTTTTCTTCATTCATTTTCATTTTATTTTCTATGAACCATTCTCTAATGTTTTGGAAGAGTACATCTATTTCTTGGAGTGATTCTGCAGCAGTTCTTCGTTTGGCAAAAAGGGTGGCGTCATCAGCAAACTGTAACATATTGCTGTTATAACCCATATCATTGACATAAATAAGGAACAGGAGAGGCCCTACTCCATATTCCAGCTTTTGTTCTTGTGATGTTGCTCCATGAATTGATACCACTTGTCTCCGGTTTTCCAGACAAGACTGAAAAGTTGCCAGAACAACACCTCTGACACCGTAACACTTCAATTTATTGTGCAGTATCTTGTGGGAAATGCAGTCAAATGCCTTGCTAAGATCACAGAGTGTCAGTGCCACACTTTCTCTGTCTTCGAATCCTTGCTTATTTTCCTGGTTAAGTCCAGTGCTGCCGTAAATGTTGTCTTTCCCTTGCAAAAACCATGTTGTGTGTCCTGGAAGAGCTTATTTACTTCAAAATAATTCTGTAACTGGAGTTTCATAACAAACTCCATAACTTTAGCTAGAATAGATACAGATACAAATTGGCATGATGTACAGTGTAGGAAAAGAACTTTTCGATCTACAGATCAACAAGTATCATTCACAACATGAAAATAACAAACCAACAACATACACAAAACGAAGCAGAATGCATCTGTACAACCAAAAAAGCTGTAAGCAACTGCTCTAAACAAAAGTGTAGAGGAAGAAAGACGTCAAGCATCTGCCATAGCATCAGTCAGAAATTCAAATACTATAGAAAGAAAAAATCAGATAATAGGCACTGGTGAAGAACAAGGAACGCTATATGATGAGAAAATAGCATGGTTTCATATAGGAAAAGTGAAAAACGGCACAACAACTGAAAATGTAACCAAATTCCTTGAGAAAATCTTTCCAGGATATAGCAACTTTCATGTAGAAAAACTGGAAACAAAGAGTGTGAACAGCAGCTTCAAGATTGGTGTGGACTTCCATCTAAAGGACAAGATGATGAGCACAACACTATGGCCAAAGAATATTGTTGTCAGGCGTTTTTTAGGAGATCGACCAGTGCCCCAGTAAAATAGTGCCTGAAATAAAATCCCAAGGCCCCATAATATCTCACAGAAGTAACAATAGAGATGATGGTTATATGCCCATAGTTATAGCAGTTGTTAATATACAGTGTTTAAGAATCAAGTTGGACCTTTTATCATTCTTTGTAGAAGGAGTCAAACCAGACGTTTTATGTGTCTGTGAACACTGGTTAGATGAAGCAGAAGGTGACTATTACAGAGCCATTGAATATTTGGACATGGTAAATTCATGGTATTGAACTACTGCAATTCATGGTGGTGTATCTGTATATGCAAGCAAGACTCTTAGTGTAAAGGAAATAGACTTAAAAAACTTTTCCACAGACCTAGATCTAGAATTAGCTTCACTAATGTTAACAGATATTGACCTTATTATTGTCTCTGTGTACCAGTCACCAGATGGTAATTTTGAAAACTTTATTGCACAAATGGAAACCTGTTTGTCCTACCTAACACATCTTAAATCTAAAATTGCACTGTGTGGTGATTTCAGCATACATATAGGTGATGGAAGCACTAAAGAGAGAGTCTTCATGACTTCGACAAATAGCTGAATTGAATTGAATTGAATTTTATTTGATCCTGTAAGATTACATTGTGTACAGTAAATGTGCGTGTAATATAGGACATGTCAAACTATTAACATTCTTTATCACTTAGTTTTCTACACCTTTAGCTTACATTTTTACATAACTGATAATGAATAACAATATATACTAATTTAATGGCATAAGTATTCAGCAACACTGTCAAACTCTTTTTCAATGAGATAGTCTTTAAGTTTCTTTGGAAAGTGATTGTGAAGTACACTATGTTGCAGGTTTTTGGGCAGACTTCTTAGTAGTCTGATACCAGAGTACTGGGGTCTTTTTTCTAGCATTGCCAGTCGGTGGGGTATGCTCCGTACTTCATTCTTCCTTCTTGTATTGTGGGTGTGTACACTAGCATTTTTAATCCAGTCCTCACTACCTTTTGTGATGTACATTATTGTTTTGTATATATACAATGATGAAAAAGTTAAGATACCTAAATTCTTGAAACAGTTTCTGCACGTTTCAGAGGTCTTTCTTCTTCAAATGGTCCTAATTGCTTTTTTTTGTAAAGTGAACATTCGTTTTGCAAACCAACTGCCAACAAGAGGTGATGCCTGCCTAGACACAGTTATCACTAACCTCAATATCTGGGACTATAATATCAGTGTAGTTGAACCAATGATTGCTGAGCATAGTGCATTAGTAATGGAAATAAGTATGAAATGCTCGAGTCAATTGCAACCAAGCTCATGGCACTCCAGTTACACATTTAGTAAAAGGATCATAAAAGAAGAAAGACTAAATGACCTTAAAATAGCCCTGTCAAGTGTAAACTGGCAGCAAAAAATTGCAGGAATGGGGGACAGTGCCTCATTCGAATGTCTGTTCCAATCATTAAAAGCTAAATTTGATGATTTATTTCCAGAAATCCACAAGAAGTATCCTACAGGCAAAGCTAAAGGAAGGGACAAACCTACTCCAGGGAAGATGTGATATACCCCTGAGCTAAACATACTGAAATGCATTGTGCTAATTTCCAGGGACTGTATGAAAGCAGCTAGAGATCTCCCATCTAGAGACCTGCTTCATTGTAGCTATGTAAGAGCCAAATGAATTTACAGAAAGCAAGTGGAAGAGGCAGAAAAGAGATACAATGACAGGTTCATTAAAGAGGCTCACAATCCATGCAAAACAGCATGGAATCTGGTAAACGAGTGCAGAAAAAAGCCCACCTCAGCCTTAAATTCCGGTAGCCCTGATGCCTTCAATTAGTGCTTTGTTAGGAGAGTGGAAGATACTATTAATGAAATACCTGACTCAGGCTTAGTCCCCACATATCACATGAGAAATATAAGCAGTAGCACTTTTGAAAAGTGGAAGGAAGTGCACCATAAGGATATCGTAAAAATAGTTAAGCCATACAAGAACTCAGAGAGCGAAGATATCTATGGTATGTCTTGCACAATGCTGAAGACAATTATTCTAGAGCTTGATCAACCATTATCTATAGCAATTAACAAATGCTGATCCCCTGGTATCTTCCCAAAATTTCTTAAACTAGCACAGACAGTACCAATCTACAAAAAAGGTGACCCGTGTGAAGTGTCCAGCTACAGACCAATTTCTATCATTCCTGTTCTAGCTAAAGTTATGGAGTCTGTTATGAAACTACAGTTACAGAATTATTTTGAAGTAAATAAGCTCTTCCAGGACACACAACATGGTTTTCGCAAGGGAAAGACAACATTTACGGCAGCACTGGACTTAACCAGGAAAATAAGCAAGGATTCGAAGACAGAGAAAGTGTGGCACTGACACTCTGTGATCTTAGCAAGGCATTTGACTGCATTTCCCACAAGATACTGCACAATAAATTGAAGTGTTACGGTGTCAGAGGTGTTGTTCTGGCAACTTTTCAGTCTTGTCTGGAAAACCGGAGACAAGTGGTATCAATTCATGGAGCAACATCACAAGAACAAAAGCTGGAATATGGAGTAGGGCCTCTCCTGTTCCTTATTTATGTCAATGATATGGGTTATAACAGCAATATGTTACAGTTTGCTGATGACGCCACCCTTTTTGCCAAACGAAGAACTGCTGCAGAATCACTCCAAGAAATAGATGTACTCTTCCAAAACATTAGAGAATGGTTCATAGAAAATAAAATGAAAATGAATGAAGAAAAAACACAACATCTGATATGCACCCTTAACAACATCAGCTGCCATGATAATATGGAGGCTGCCAAACTGTTGGGCTTCATGATAGACAGGAAACTAACAATGCCCAAACACACAGCGTACGTGTGCTCCAAGTTCTCCCGTGTAATATACCTTCTGAGGAGGTTAAAAGCTGTATTGAGTGACCAATATCTCATAACAGTATATTATGCCCTATTCCATAACCACATCAATTATGGCCTACTGCTATGGGGACATTCTGCAGGTTGTAAGGATGTGCTAATTCTACAGAAAAAAGCTCTCAGAATAATCACATCAAGCAAAAGACAAGAGAACTGTAGGCCTATATTCAAGCAGTTAGGAATTATGACAGTCTTCAGCCAGTATGTGTTTTTATGTCTCATCAGTGTGAAAGAAAACCAAGGAGTCTTCAGCATGAGGCAAGATATACACAATCACAATACCCGTAACAAGAGGAGCATCAAAATACCCAGGTGTTGACTGATGGGAACGCAAGACAGCTTTCCAGTAGTTGCCCTAAAGATGTTCAACTCACTGGCTCAAGAAGTGCAATCCCTGCCACTAGGAAGATTCAGAAGGAGAGTAGCACAGGATCCATTGTACTCCACTGGTGAATTTTTTAATAGTGACCAATGTGAATGGACAAACAAATATTGTTTCTATTAAGTATAAATGTCTTAATTTTGTGAATATTTTTTTAAATGTATATATGTAATTAATCTTGATGCAGTCTGTCCAGTCATGGCTGGTAAACAACACAGATCTAGTAATAAAGTAATAGTAATATGATCTGTTTTTTTCTTTCTCTAGTACTTGAATTTCTGACTGATGCTATGGCAGATGCTTGAGGTCTTCCTTCCCCTACACTTTTCTTTAGTACAGTTGCATACAGCATTTTTGGTTGTACACATGCAGTCTGCTTCGCTTTGTGTATGTTGTTGGTTTGTTGTTTTCGTGTTGTGAATGATACTTGCTGATCTGTAGATCAAAAAGTTCTTTTCCTACAGTGTACCTCACGTGAATTTGTATCTGTATTGGTTGAAGGTTTCTCATCTGAAGGTCTGGCTAAGATGTAGGGACTGGTTTCACTTACACTGGCTCCAATTTTAGAATTGTTCAAAGTCCTTTCATGGACTGTAAGCTCTTTATTGGTAGGCCTATTTGTTTGTTCCGATTTGTTACATGCATCTGTCATTGTTGCAATGTTTTCTTGCCCTGTTTTTGTTTTGTAAGAGGAAATACTGGTAGTATTAACACAGAGATTCTGTTTTACACTGTGGGTTATTGATTCACTATCGTTTATTTGTGCCAACTCACCTATTGTGGTTAACCTTCTACTTCCATGTGTAATTTACACCTTGGTTGCTTATCATCAGCAAAGACAGATGCCTAAAATGGCTTCATTATGTAGCAAACAGATAATGTTTCCCCCCCCTACATCCCACTTCAAAGTGGTGACAAAGTTCTCCTTCCTGTTTTCTCCACACTTCACAATCCACTGAAGCTTAAATTAGCACCAAGGAACTATAGTCTGATTAAAATTAATTGATAGTAAATGACTGTCAGTGCTGTTACAGTTGTCACATCAGTTGCCGGCTGCTGCTTGATTATATTTTGACACAAACACAATGGGTCGCTTCACAAATGCTGCTAGTGTGTAACATAGAGCAATGTTGGATGTGGCCACCATGAGTATGTCAGAAATGTGAGATGCTCTGTTGATGACTGAGTTTAAGTGACTAATGACTGAACTGTGGCAGATGACATGTTTTGTCACTCTGAGTTTAAACTCATGTCCTAAGCTAATTACAACCTTGTGGCGTGAAATGAATCCAAGAAAATGGCAGTCAACAATCAGCAGCAGAACTAAAGTCACAATCACTTTGTTCATGGTGATTACAGCTAACCTCCACAAGCAAACTCAAGACAAAAAAATTAAGTTCCAGCACTAAAAGCAAACTTTAATTTCTTGCTATCATTGGTTACCTGAAAGTATCCTTACACTGGCTACATGAGCTACCCTGTAACCAACTGATAAGCAGTCCTCTTTGGCACTTGTCTGCTGATAATAGGTGATACAGGCAGATTCCAAATGATTAACAAATGACAGGAAGAAAAATAAGACCAAATAAAAAACTCAATACGATGGCAAAAATGATGTGACAAAGTATTAAAGATAAATAAAAATAAATACATTTAAACCAATTAATTGAATAAAAAATATTAATCAAACTCTTATAATTAGGTTTAAAAATAAAAAATTGCTACATTTTATGAGATTTAAAGTTATGACCTTCTACACTTCAGTTTTATTTGCTAACTGTTGCATTATGACACAACAGTGGGTTAAGTAGTTATTTTTTAACTGTGATGACCTAGCCAAAATGATGAATTGTAGCCTTTGAAAACTCATCTTCACGTAGTGGAATGCGAAATTTATTTAATGTAAGCTAATCTCTATGATTATGATAACTGCATATGTGACACTGAATAATGTTTCGTGTGGAAGTATCCAGTAGAGTTAGATTAGCGCTGTCCATGAAATGTGTGTATTCCATTAGCATCATTGTGTGTGTTTGCAAGAAATGAAGCCAGACATTGAATTGGAATTGAAACGACCAGTTGTTGTGGTAATTTGGCAAAGTGAACATGACATTGAGGTCTCTGATTGGGGGAAACCAGCTCCAACATGCAAAGTGTCATCTATAAAATAATTTCAACTATACATGGACTTCTATTGGTATCTATGGAGAGGAAACATCACTAAAACTTAAGTAAAAGAAATATGGCATAAACAATACAGTGATAACCAAAAAATTGAAGGCTTTTAGAACTTTAGACTTTAGGATGTCTGAGAGTTTCATTCATAGTCGTGTACCAACAGTATACCTAAGGTATAAGTTAGGCCTATTTACAATAGCATACTAACACCCAGTAGCTGTATCTTAGGGTCACTGACTGATCACCAAGCATGTGTGCATTTACATGAGTGTTAAATGATGAATAGAGTCTGTGGAAGTTTTCAAATGTTTCATCACACTAATAGAAAGAAGGGAATGCAGTGCTTAGTGTAACTGAGACTCTGTTAGCTGTCCAATTCAAATGTAGTGATATTCAGGAAATTTCTTTATTTATGTTTTGGAAGAGTGAAGCTTCATTAAAACAATAGAAAAATGCTCCTGTCAGCACAAAAAAAGTTCATACAGAAAAGTGGAAACCAGCTGCCTCAATCCTCACTCCTCCTTTCATCACTAAAACTTTTAGTATGCAAACATGTTTGCATTCTTTTAACACGGAATATTCTAAATCCTTTTATCCAGACTCTCTTTGTAGTTATGCCTTCATACTCAGCATCTCTCCCTCACTGCCACTGTTTGTATACACTGACGAGCCAAAGAAAGTGGTACACCTGCCTAATATCGTGTAGGGGCCCCATGAGCATGCAGAAATGCTGCAATGTCTGGACACCATGACTCCTGCAGCACTGCCCATAAATCTGTAAGAATATGAGGGGGTGGAGATCTCTTTTGAACGACACATTGCAAGGCATCCCGAATATGCTCAATAATGTTCATGTCTGGAGAGTTTGGTGGCAGGCAGAAGTGTTTAAACTCAGAAGAGTGTTCCTGGAGTCACTCTGTAGCAACTCTGAATGTGTGCGGTGTTACATTGTCCTGCTGGAATGGCCAAAGTCCATTGGAATGCACAATGGACATGAAAGGGAGCAGGTGGTCAGACAGGATGCTTACATATGTGTCACCTGTCAGAGTCATATCTAGATTTATCAGGGGTCCCACATCACTCCAACTGCATGAACCCTACACCATTACAGAGCCTTTACCAACTTGAATAATCCACCGCTGGCATGTAGGATCCATGGATTCATGAGGTTGTCTCCATACCCACACACGTCCATCAGCTCGATATGATTTGGAACGAGACTCGTCCAACTAGGCAACATGTTTCCAGTCATCAACAATCCAATGTTAGTGTTGATGGGCCCAGGTGAAGCATAAAGCTTTGTGTCAAGCAGTCATCAAGGGTACACAAGTGGGCTTTCAGCTCCGAAAGCCCATATTGATGACATTTTGTTGAATGGTTCACACGCTGATACTTGATGATGGCCTAGCATTGAAATCTGCAGCAATTTGCAGAAGGATTACACTTCTGTAGTGTTGACAAATTCTCTTTAGTCATTGTTGGTCCCGTTCTTGCAGGATCTTTTTCTGCCTGCAGTGATGTCAGAGTTTTGACATTTTACCAGATTCCTGATATTCATGATATACTTGTGAAATGGTCCTACAGGAAAATCCCCACTTCATCACTACCTCAGAGATGCTGTGTCCCAATGCTTGTTTGCTTACTGTAGCACCACATTCAAACACACTTTAATCTTGATAGCCTGCCATTATAGCAGCAGTGAGTGATCAATTCCTATATAGGAATTGCCGGCCACAGCACTGTATTCTGTCTGTTTACATATCTCTGTATTTGAATACCCATGCCTATACCAGTTTCTTAGGTGCTTCAGTGTATTTCTGTCTCCTACTGTCTCCTTTTTCTCCAAATGGTTTACAACATATCGAACTGGCACTGCCTCCTCTCTCACCTACATTGTCTCCTCTCATCTTTCTTTCCCACTGCCACTGTTTCCATCATATCTCAGCAGCTCAAAAATGCAGAGGGGTCCAACTTATTTTTCCCCTTTACCAATGTGTTTAAAATTTCAGTACATAATGTGCCCTCCCCTATACCTAAATTGAAGTTCACCAGTCAGATAGGGTACAGACTCTGTGTCTCAAGTTTGAAAATTATTTTTGTTTCTGTAATTAAATGCTCTATGCTTTTCTTTCAATAAATCCAAATATTGTTTGGAAATTAGCTCATAAAATATTGCTTGGGTTCTGAGCCTAGCACTTTCATTTGAGTTGTAAATTACGGACAATTCTTAGCCACATTTACTTTAATAATAATGAATTGAGCCTTGCATCTAATTATTGTGACTGTGTGGCATAAATGCTGTTACAAGCAATCATCAAGGAAAAAATCTCATGTTAATAATCTCTGTACCTATGTTCACATAAAGTACCTAATTATGCACCACAAAATTGACTATGTCACTGTAAATGATTATTATTGTAAATGTTTCTCACTATAATGGTTTATCAGTGCATAGTCTGGCACCTTTCCTTTACAAGAGGACTTGAAATTATTGTCTTTGTTGGCTTGAAGCCAGGCCAGCTGAAAACTCAATCATTTATTGTACATATACTTGTTTCGATGTAAATAAAATCTGCTCCAGGTTCCTGTGATAGAAGTGTTATACAAGGTCCATGAACAGTCATGTGAACTGTAAAGAAAAGTATTAAAATTCAAACTTTCCATGTAATTTATCTAATAGCTCCTGGGATTCTATGCTCTCTCGACTGCCCAGAACGCTAGAATTGCTGCAAATACTTCTTTATTTGACACAGGGTGATTACAACCACTAAATGAAAGTAGTAAATGACAATTTAAGTTAAAAATTTATTTCACAATTGATAACACATTATACAGTCATAAAGATCTCGAGGACAGAGAGCAATCTTACAACAATGGCAGTCAAGGAAAGAGCACCAGATAGAAAATGTTAAGGGGAGAGATGCTATCACAACGGTGCTTCTATAAATGTACTAAATTGTAAGAGTCATAGGTATAAATATACTGTTTCATAGCACATTATATCAAGTCTCCACTGTCACTGGTTTTCTCCAGCCTAACATTTCATAGAATTAACAGTCTTATATTCCGTGGTCACTGATTTTCTTTTTCACTAATTATTGCGTTATACAGAGTTTCTTTTAGTAAAGTCACTCAGTTCATTAATATGTAACAAATATAAAAATGTTCATGACAAATACATATGGGGAGGCTATAAGGCCCTGGAAGCCTATGTATGGTCTCCTCTCATCTGTAATTTTCATTTTGACGGATTCCTATTTCTTTTGCTCCCACGCTTCTATCTCCAGCTATCTTTCTTTTGCTTTTAATACTACTGACCATGCTCTCACTATTACCAGTATCTCCTCTTCCACAGCTATTATCTTCAACCATTTCTCTCTCTCTTTCAGTGCCATTTTCTCTTTCCCACCATCACTGTCTCCTCTCTCTACTTCTCCCATTGGTATTGCCTTCCCTCTCTTTCATTGTTGCTTTCTCTCTGCTACTCTCTTTCAGAAGAAAAAAACATGTGGGTCATGAGCCATTAGGTGCAGAGTCAATGAACTTGCGATGGCAGAGATATATCATTCTTACTTGTCAACATCACACTCATTTCTGTAAGACTCGGTATATTTCATACAGACGTCCACATTACAACAAGTCATACAGTGAACTGAAGATGCAAGATGGTGTGGACCATTAGGTTCAGAGTCAAACAACTTGCGATGGCAGAGATATATTGTTCTTACTTGTTGACACCACACATAAAAATGATCGTGTGCCTAAATTTGTGGTGACAAAGGCAGAATGAGGACTGAGGCAGCTTGTTCCCCACTCTTCTGTCAGAGTCTTTTGAAGAATAACATATTTCACTCTTTTGTGTTCTGACAGGAGCATCTTTCTGCTCTTTCCCCTGCTACAGCAGGATGTGCTGCTTATATAATACAAATTCTGTTGGTCAGTAAACTTTTGTCAGTTTATTCATATACATGAACATATTACATACTTTTACACATACAAACAAAAAATAAGTATTCGTAATATAACGTTAACGCAAAATTGTTTGGTTTGCATTTTTCCTGATATGTTGCTCATTGATTGCAACTCACTGGAAATACTAGACCTATGATTTGTATCTTAAAAGCGAAAAAACATGATTAGAAGTCTTTTACTGAATGTGCAGTCTTTCCAAGTTTATATAATTTTTGGCAGTCATTGCAAGTTTTTTTTTCAGGCTTGTTAAGAGCGTTTATAGTCCATTTTTTGTCACTACAATACCACTTTGGGTGTGTTTGTATAGACATTAAGTGCCGTTACACAGAGACAGCATGTCATAAGGAAAAATACTGACAAAAATATAGTTTAATGACCTTAGAATCCTTATGATGACCCTAGTACCCCTGCCATGTGTCCACTACCTAAGTGAAAACTACATTTACACCTCGGACTGCATATTTTGTGTGCATAACTATGATAACATAACATTGGACCTCTGGATTTCGGTAATGGGTAATGATTTTGAAAAAGTTTCAGAATTCTCCAATAATATCATTTGAGGAACATATTGTAAAAATTTCAAAGATCTGCCATGAATAGAAGTTATAGAAGTGGCCATCCTACAACTGGTACCCTTTGTACTCAAAAATCACGATTTTTGGGTTTTTTGTCAGGAACCACACATGAACAAATTGTACTTGTATAAGATGCCTAAGATCAACCCTCATTCCTGTGATCAATAGAACTCAAAATATGACCCCTATGAAGAATTTCATTTTTATGCACAGCTTTTTGGAGCAATTTGTACCATGCACTGTCGTATGTTAATTTAATCATGCTATCATGACATGGCAGTAAATGTAACATATGCATCATCCATTCAATATTTAGGTTATGGGGTCACCATTTAAATAAATCATACTCATAAATAGCCTGTTTCTAGTGGCCTTTTAAATTAATCAGAAAATAAGGGTAATTCTACTTAAGAAAGGACTCCTTAGGGTAAAAACACTTCAAAAATGGAAATATGACTTTATATCTACTGTAAATTCTAAAGTTCACAGACAAATGGAAAATGTTTCTTTACCCAATAATAAAGGGCAATCAAAAGTTTCCCTTCAAAGGCCATATAGTGTAGAATCGATATATCAATCAGGCAAAATTACCTTGAGCTCTGAGACAATCATCCCACCAGCGCACCAGGTTAAAGATACTCATTTGACAAAACACTGTGTCCTGCAGTGTGAAGAAGTCCATAACGGGCTGCTTCACATCCTTGTCTGACAGGAATCATTGATCTTCAAGGCCTTTTTTAAGGGACTGAAGCCATGATAATCACAGGGGGAGAGATCATGATTATAGGGTGACTGCTTGAGTGTCTCCCACTTAAGCAGTTGTCCACAATGGATGAGGCTAGTCTCCTAGATCGACTGCCATCTTGTCTTCAATCGTTACCAGTATGGAAATTTGCACATCACTCCTTAATGGTGGTTTTTGATTGACATGCTACCCCATGCACAGTCTTCATTTTCTGAAAGATGTCTACTAGTGCTTGTCCTTTCACTGTCAGGAAAAGAATAACAGCACACTGGTGCTGTTTTGAAGCACTTGGTAATAACATCCTCGTAGTTCATATTTCCATATTTACTGCAAACACATCAGAAACACACAAATGCCACACTAATTCCTTGCCTACATCTCAACACACATGTACCTGCATTGGAGTTGTGCTATGTTGCATATATACTGCAGTAACGCCCTCAAACGGAAACTTTTTGATTATCTCTTGTACAGTGCATGGACATAGTTGTCATGGCCACAGGGCCTCCTGTGTGGAAGTGAGACCAAAAAGCCATCCTATAGTTTGGTATACACAAATATGAGCATTTAATTTTGGTTCTGGAACTAGGATATTCTAATCCTCATGGTGATGATTCTCATATAGTAAACAATACACAAATCAAATCTGGTTGAAATCAATCCAGTGTTTGGGAAACATACCAGCCTTTTCATTGTAGCTTGACTCATATATGTGTTTGACACGTGTATTGCACACACCTCTCTGTGCCACCTCTTCCTCTCTCTGTCCACCTCATACTCTCAGCTCCATTTGTGTATCTCCTCCTCCCCACATCTCTCATCTTCTCCTGATCCCTATACTTGTCCATCTCCTCTGCCCACTCCCCTCTCTGACCATATCTTCCTCCCCTCTTCTTCCTTTTTTACCTGCCCATTACTCTAAAACACTTCTCACCTGCTTATTGGATGTTTTCCCCCTCTTCCCCCTCTCTGATCATCTCCTCTCCCTAATCAACTCCATTTCCTCCTCTCTGTACATCCACTCCTCATCCCTCTGCCTCCCACTATGTCCACCCCCTCCTCGTCCTTCACAATCTCTTCACCCATCTCCTGTCCCCTCTAACTTTTCACGTCCTCCTTCTCCCTCCCTCTATCTCATCCTCCTCTCAGCCATGCCCACCCACACGTGTAGCCCCTTCAAAACATATTGATACAGTAGGCTGTTGTGGCTCTAACAACATGCCTATAGTGTTGGGCAGCATACATATCAGGAGCCTGGAAACCATTTTGAATCCTTGACTTATAGGTTTGATAAAGGAGGCCAATACTATTGGAATTATGCACCTATCTTGAAGGGCAGTCTACACGTCAGGGGCTGGAGAATTGTTTCTTGCTCCTGATATGTCAGCTGCCCTGCAAAGCAGGTTGATAAGGCAGCCAGATACTATTACCACTCAACTCACCTGTTATGGCAGTGTTATATAAACCTCACAGTGCTGATTCTCAGGAAATTTACAGTTTGCATGAAAAATTTGGCTGAAATCAATCCAGAGGTTTGGGAAGAGATATGAATGAAGATCTTATATTTGAACAGCACTTAACTCCCCCCTGAAGAAAAAGTTATCTATGCCCCTGAGGTGCAAAGTGATATCTGTTTTGAGATGTGTGGGGGAAGGTTGATTTCCAATTCCTTTTTATCCTATTGAAATAAGTTTTCATTGCAAATTATCAAAGAAAAAGTTTTATTTGTTTGTATTTTGGAGCACCTGTAACTGTGATGGAAAATTATATGCCTCAATATTTCATATGCCATACACCACATGACTGAAAACTAATATCACTAGCTTTGCTATTCCTGCATTGAAATTATATAACACCAGTGTTAACAGCCCCTTTCATGCCAGAAAGTTTCAAAAATGAGAAACTGTTCCACTAAATTCACTCTCCATTCCATTTCCATTTCGACAACTCTAACAAAATCTGAAGAAAACCTTTACACATTAAGTCTTCTCACAAGCTCGACTCAGTAAGCTGTGTTTTATGGTGATAGATGTGTGTTTTGTGAATACCAAGCTTCTTAACTACACACAAGATTCTTCACTATACAAACATCTCTGAAGAACTTTCATCACATAGGACCCATACATCATGGGAATAGTTATGAAGTGAATACAGTTCCTCTGTGTAACAGCAACAAGGCACCACTGTGGATGTTTGCTGATGCTGGAGTTAGCAACTTCCTTAAATTCTGGGCACCTTAAAAATGATTTAAATCTAATTCAATACCTTAAACATCATTTACAATCAGCATTAAGTTCTCCATGAATTCTTATGTGGACTTCAAAATGTGCAGTGCATCTGTGTTGCTATAGAGCATACGCTGCACGGTATTCACACAGTTCATAGCATACATTTATTGCAGGAAATCAAATGACAGTAAAATTTATTACACCACAAGTTATTCAGTGTGGCTTGATGAAAACATATGAATTACTGATGAAAAAATTGCATGAAGACTCAACTCTAAAATGAGAAGAAATAAGAAGTAAAGCATTAATAACAAAATTAAACAATGTAGTGAGGTATTCTGGTTGAATCACTAACTATAAAATTAATTTTGAGCCATACTCATGTCTTGGGTATTAGTGTAATACAGTGCTCATCATATAAAAATGGGTTGTCTGTCTCTGTTGCTATTGAGCATTAACTGCAGATCACAGACATTTTTTGCATAACTCAACAACAGTAAAACATTTAATGCTGTCCATAGCTATGAGCAATGGCTGACATTTTCCACACAGGGCAAGGGAGAACAGTACTGCTGTGGCAGCCAGTTCTGGGTCCCACTGACCGGGTCCTAGACGGGTCTGATACAAGTAGAATTTGGACAACAAGCTTTTATCCAAAATTCTCTCTTGCTTTTATTGTCATGTGTCAGAAAGTAAAATACAATGTAGCAGTTCCACCATTTCCTCAGTACTTCAGCAGTCAGATGAAAGGTGCTATTAAAATTTAGCAACAAGTAGTTTTGACCACAAGATGTTGCATTTGGGAAACAAGCTGTTTGGGGCAGCACAACAACTCAAACAGAAGCCAAGAATTCCTCCAGGGACTGAAGTAGTCTACAGCGTGCAGATTGCTGAACTTACCATGTTATTAGCATGGCCAGTTTATTTGTCCCATATTGTGATTGACATGGACGTAGACTTTCTGGTGGCCATCCAGAATTTATGATGTGACATTGCAGTGCCTGGATTATTCTGAATTATGATGTAATATTCCTTCAGACATGCATGCATGTCCAAAGGAACATTGCATTGTAAACAGGAACAACATAAGCACAGCAATACTGTATTTTTCCACTGACACAGGGCAAGCGACTTTCAAGTAAAACGTCTCTCCCAACAAAAATATACATAATGGATGCACAAGTACAGGTTGAAGACATGTGGTTGATAACATATGGAAGTTTGTATCTAGCTGTAAATTGTACACAGACAGGCTGATGGTAATGCCACTGCTCGCAATTAGTGGAAAATCTGGGTTTGAGTCCCAGTCTAGCAGAAATTTCTATCATTGTCATCCACTATAAAGCTGATGTTTTTCCATATTCACATCCGTGAATATATCTCATGTATTTCATACTGTCTGTAGTCGCCACAGTGTCTGTTCCACCAGACATGCATTAATGAGTGAAGGAAGATTGCATCATAATTTGGAATAGCACAGGCACTGCAATATCGTATTCATTCACCGACACTGGTCAAGCAACTTTCAAGCAAAGTATCTCCCCTGGACAGGAATATACATAATGGATATACAAGTAAAGGTTGTAGACACATGGTTAACAACATATGGAAGGTTGGGCCTGGGTGTGAGTTGTGCTCGGACAGCCTAATGGTAAGGTGACCACTCGCAATAAGTGGGAAATCCGGGTTCAAGTCCCAGTCTGGTACAAATTGTCATAGGCCAGGTTTTATGTCCTAGAGTGTACCTTGTGAGATTTCAGCATGTACTTCTCTTATTGCAGTTAGAGATCCAGTCATAGATACAATGTTCATGAGACTCTTGTAGAGATGGGTAAGTTTTACTATCCCAGAAATAAAATATACATATCGGAAAGGTGGAAGAAAGACATAGCAAGGATTGCACAAATCGAGAAGGCTTATTATGAAAAATAAACAGCTACTAATATCCAGAAATATAAAACTGGAGACCAGAAAATTATTCATGATAAGCTCTGAAGCACAGCTGTGTACAGGTGTGACAGTGGGGAAAACTGAAATGAAGTGATCAGAAGCCATAGATATGTGATGGTACAGGACACTATTGAAGAATGAATGGAATAAGGAACAAAGACACCCCACAATCAGCGGCGAGCATCACGCCCTGCCAGCCACGCTAGTCTGCCTCACACAGGCCAGCTCATGGAGTGCCTTTAGGCTGTCCACTTCTGTGTCAGAGGATCCTGCTCAATCTGGGCTGACCCAGCAGGCTGTCAACAGCTCACATATCATGACACAGGGTGATCTCACTGACCAGTTCACCAGTGTACAGTGCCAATGCCTCTCACTATCTCGAATTAGAATGATCCCTAATGTGCACACTGGCTCATTGTGTCACTGTCATGGACAAAATTAAGAAGAAATACTAATTGCTGATCACTGAAAATTCAGTGTTGTCTTTTGTTTTCTTATAAAAATTGTAATCATTCAGTTTTTTGCAATACTTTATTAGAAAGAAAATGTGGTGTTGCAAAGAGTATTTTATTTTGTCATCTAACCGAAATATTTAGATGCTGAATCACAGATAGGCACAACAAAATGATGTCACAAATAAAGCTTTCGGACCATAAGGGCTTCATCAAAAATACACACACACACACACACACACATGCAAATGCAACTCACACACACGACTGCAGTCTCAGACACTGAAGCCACAGCTTCTGTGTGTGTGTGTGTGTGTGTGTGTGTGTGTGTGTGTATGTGTGTCAAAGCCCTTACTGGCGAAAGCTTTATTTGTGACAGTCATTTGGTTGTGCCTATCTGTGACTCAGCGTCTCTGCTGTATGGTGAGTAGCAACTTTCCTTTTCATAATATTGTTACATTTCATCCCGGATTTTCCATTGTTTACAACATTTAGATCTAGCATGAATACAGCAATCTGGTAAACATGGTTCTTAAGGGTATATAAATTAATTATTTGAAAAATAAAGTAATGATTTTCTAAACATGTTTCGCATGGTGTCAGAAACAAAGAGACTTTTAATGGCAGAAACGACAAGGAGAACATCTCGGATCTGTGAGATGAAACTGCTACTTGATCCAGGATGCTAACAGAGTCCTCCAACGATCAAATGAGGATACAAATGGAAATAACATGCCCAGATCCACATAGAAAACAGCAAGTCCACAAAGGTTTCATGTATGTTATTCGAACGTTCAGTAGATAAACAAAAGAACAACTCCCATTTCAGTTATGTACATTGGACAATGGAAACTGATGTTAGTTGCATTCTTTTAATTTGTATTGCTTAAGTTGGTCAACTTCGAGGTGGACATAATCTGACAAGAGCATCTGCAATCGCTGAGTGGTAATGTATGAATGCTGTAAACATGCTTCAACTCCAAATTAAATAATGGGGTGCTACTGAGTCTATCTTATTATGGCAATATGTGAATTTTATATAGTGGAATTGAAAAATTACTTAGAGGAAATACCTCAAAAGCAAGATATAATTTTGGATAAAAAATTCTCAGTGAGCCTGCCCATCAGATTAGAATTACATCTCAAGCTTTTGATGATAGCCATTATCACATAAAGCTTGATGGCTTACCTGAACCTGGCCCAAGTTAACTGAGAACTTTTTTCCAAAAATCTCATTGAGAAATATTTCACAGAAAGATATATGAGTATTTGTCTGTAAGTGGAAACAAATCATGTCAAATAAGGATCCTGACATGAATATCTTGTTTAGGCACTGGTCAGCAGCATGTATGAATTTTACAAAATGTGTTACACTGTGTTGTCTGTGATAATGATATTTGTTCTGCTGCCGGTTTTGGTCTTAAACCATCTTCAATGGCAGCTGTACAACATACAACATGGATGATGTGACAAACCAAAATGAAATAAGATCCTTACTATGTTTACCAGATAGCCTTAGAATCGGTGAGTAGAGGCCAAGTAGTGGGGCATAAGACATTCACTTGTATGCTTTTGCACAATGAACTATAACTTTTCTGAAAGATAAATCCAACTCTGCAGCAAGATTAAAACACAAATTTCTCTATGCCTTGGTAGAAAGTGTATTACCTACTAGCCTGCTTGTTCTGTGAAGCCTCAGAAGCACTATACTTGACCTCACTTACAGAGCAAATGCAAGAAGTGAATTGTATAATGTTCCTGGTACTTATATTAAAGCAAAATATAATTTCAGATACTGCATTGCACTCTACATGTAAAAGAGTTATTTGCAGATGATAGGAAAATAGTTTTTTGAGAAGATGATGATACATTATTGTACTGATGATAATCTTGATACACTGACAGTGTCCATGGGTGTTGATCAAACTACTACATCAGACTAGTTCCCTGCAAAAGTCTAAGGCTTGTAACTTTTGGACTACACTGCATTCTTATGACTTTTTTTTTACTCTTTGAAATAAATTCTAACACACATTTATTTATTTAGCACCCATATTATCAGATTCATGATACTGGACTTGTCAGAGTACAAAATGGTACAAGATATTACATATTTACATCACATACAAAATCTTATCACTCATATCAACACATCATTATAACAGTAACATTATTCTGCTTAATCAGATTATAAAATTATGTACATGGATATGGATAAAATAAAAGCTAGTGAAACGCCTTGGTTGATTTTAATAGGCTTAGTAACTTATGGCACAAAAGTTAGGTGCATAATTAGATACATACATGGAGAAAAGAAATTTAGTGGTTTAATAATCATGAGTTTTTGTTAAGTGAGTTATGAAGCAGACCTACAGATTTGAGCAAAATTTCAGGTATTCATTAATGCTGTAGAAGCTGTTGTTTAGTAGTAGATTTTTAGTTCTATTTTGAATGTATTAATGTTTGGTATTTTTTTGACACTAGATGGCAATGCACTGTAAAGAATTTTTGGCACATAAATATTACTGTCCTGGTATATTGATTTTCTGTGCACACCCCTCTGATATGTTGAGTGGTACTTAAGTAAATAAATTAGTGAAATCAAAGTGAACTAAAACTTAGAATATAAATGGAAAACTTGGTTTAGTTTAGAGAGTTACATACTCGCATTCAGCGAGCAGAACAGCAGAGACAATGACCATGAAGTCAGCAAGTTCCACATAAGCGGGGGCTGTTGATTCAGCCGTCAGGGCATCGCCCGACCGGCTCACGTGTTTCTCAGTTGTCGCATGTGAGCAAAGGCCCTCGCCTACATTCCAAGAGCCAATGACCGACGTTAAGAAGATTCTTCGAGAAGCTTTTCAATGTGACGGAAGAGGCAATGACCGGCTCACGTGTTTCTCAGTCGTCACATGCGATCAGAGGCCCCCGCCTACATTCCAAGAGCCAATGACCGATGTTAAGAAGATTCTTCGAGGAGCTTTCCAACATGACAGAAGAGGCAATGGCCGTGAAGTCGTTCACCTCCAGTGAACTGAAGTGAATAAATACACGAGACGCGGTGGGCCCGACAGATGAAGAGAGAGGAAGACAGATAAAGACAGATGAAGACGGGGACGGAGACGAAGACGAGAGATGAAGGAAGAAAAGAAGAGTAGCAGTAGTTTTCAGTCAGTTTCGGTGCTGAAGACCGTCATGCAAGAAGAGACTGCATCATGCACAGACGCACCAAGTCCGCCGCCGTAATGGAATAGCAAGCAGCAGCCGCGGCGCCAGAAGACAGAAGTTAAAAGGTATTTGAAGTCTGATTTTTACGTACCCGGGTGACTCGTGAGGACGGGAAGGAGACGGCCTCACCTCAGCAGTCACCTGTGAGCTGGGATGAAGACCTGACAGCCGAAGACTGGCAAGCGGGAGTCCGTGGTTCGAGTTCGGGACACTGGCCTTGCCCCGCCGCGCCGCTCCGTTGGTCGACGCACAACACACGCGGCCGCTTAGAGAAGAGAAACACTGGGACGCCACATCCAAGGTATCACCATCCGATGCACAACTTCTCTCGCAATAATTAAACGGGCCACCTCGTGCTGCGCGTCTCCAGACAACTGGGCGAGATGGCGACACGAGATACACACCGCTACGCGTAATCAGACGCTGCCGCCGCTGCCGCCGCCGCCCCGCTGCCGCAGCAGAAGACTTCACAAACGACACAGCTGCCGCTCTCCGAACCAGAACATCCCGTAAGATACAGTTGTACAAATCTTCAATAAAAGTTATCTTATGTAAAAATGATGTTTCATTCGACCTCATACCCGAGCCAAGGAAGAACCCACCCTGCCCACATGTTATTAAGAGAGAAAAGTTAATTTATTTAATATTTTCACCCTGACAGAATGCTTTAGAATGCTCATCCTGACAATTGACAGCATCCAAAGAGAAAACCCAGTTACATTGAGTGACAGAAGTGTCACATTTAGTAACACAACTGTTACATTTGGTGTCAGAAGTCGTTTTAGTTGTTACATTTGGTGTCAGAGAAAAAACCCTTGGCTCAATATGAGGTGTGAATGACAGTCACTAAAGGTTCCCAGTTAGTATTTTTTAATGTGTGAAGGGATAGAGGTTTGCATAGCAGTTGTAATATTTTCTTTATTTAGAAGTGTATTTTCTCTCATGATTTTAAGAGTTTGTCGGAAATATTTAAACATCTTTTAAATTCAGTATAGGAAGATTGTGTAACTAATAGTTTGTAAAATGATGACACGAAATTGTACAAAGTCAGAGTCAGCACCACAAGCGGTTTCTACTGAGGAAGCTATTCAGATCTTAGTTAACCAGATAGAACAGCTTAAAGGTGATAATAATGCATTATTTAAGCAGTTGTGTGAGGTTAGGCAAACCAGTTCTATCCCTCCCACCCTAGATTCCTCAGCAGCAGCCTTAGTAACTACTTTTTCAGGTAAACCTGGCGAGGACATAACAGCCTTTTTTGATGATTTAGTAGCAGCTGCAAAGTTAGGATTATGGTCAGATGAACAGCTCTTACAAATGACAAAGTTAAGATTGACAGGAGAGGCTAAAGCACACGTCTTATACCATGAAGAATTACGGAATGCTCCAACATTTGAGGAATTGAAGAAAGGATTGCTTAAACGTTTTCAAAAACAGAACAGCTGTAGATTTTATAAGGAACAGTTACACACTATCACTCAGAGGCAAAACGAGTCGTTAGAATGCTTTGTAGATAGGATTAGAAAAGTTAATATTAACACCTATCAGTTGACAACTAGTGATGAAGCAAATAAAGTTATTTTACAAGAGGCAGAAGATAGAGCTCTAGATACATTTTTACGTGGGTTACCTCCTGAACCGTCCCGTCGTGTCAGGGCAGAGTTTCCTAAAAATTTAGCAGAAGCTGTATCTGTGGCGACAGCTTTTGAAGAAATTGACATTGCCACCAGATACAAGGAGAAGCAAAATATATTTTCAGCAGGAGTACGATGTTTTAGGTGCGATCGACACGGGCATATAGCAAAAAACTGCAGACAACCTCAATGCACTAATTGTCAAAGAATAGGTCACACATTCAAGGAATGCAGGTCTAAGAAAGTTTTTGGAAATAGAAATCAGTTAAACTCAAACGGGAATGTCGGAGCCACCGCCAGGCATTCCCAATAAAATTTCATGCCATTAAGGCGAATGTGAAGGCGGAATGCTGGTTATCTGCTACCATATAGGATAAAGAGGCAAGGATACTGGTGGATACAGGCGCAAACGTATCAATAGTAAGTAATGAATGTATTGGAGAAAAGAAATATGACCCTCCAAGGTATAGATTGAATGGGGTAGGAGGAGGTACAGTTAAGTCATTAGGATGTACATCATTGATTTTTTATATTCACGGTGTACAATTTCAGGAAGATGTAGAAGTGGTAACAAAGGTAACTGACGGGTACGACGCGATCCTAGGGTTGGATTTCCTGAATAAACATCACACTAAAATCGACCTCAGACAGCAAACTGTAGAACTTAGCGGAATAGTGTTTCAGCTAGGTGACACCGCTGCAAAGGGCCCTCTGCCGCAAGATTTCCCCAACCGGAAGGCGAAATCAACAATACTGCGTGCAACGTCCTTGAAGGTTGATTCGCGGGATCAGATACCATCTGGCTCAGGAAAACTTCTCTGGATGACCGTTAACCATGAAGTACCTACAGATACAGTGTGTCTAATAGAGCCTTTAGAGGAAAATGAGGAATTAGATGTATCACATTGTTTTGTACGTAGGAGTGTTGTACGGGTTCAAGACGTTGAGGGAGAAAGAAAAGTACCGGTACATATTGACAATTTCGGAGTGGAGGACAAAGAGTTGCATAAGGGAATATTAGTGGCTACAGTCAGTACTTTTGAAGAAGAAGATTTCATTTGGTCAGATATTACTGATGGTCAGAAACCAGACGCCTATAAAACCGCATTGCGCCAGAAGATTGAGCATTTGAAAGGAAAGGATAGAGACACGATAGAAGCAGTTTTAGTTGAGTTCCAAGATTTATTTAATGCAGAAGGTCCATTGCCAGCAACAGACATCACACAGCATAGGATCCCAACAGGAAATAGCCCCCCAGTTTATAGGAAGCCTTATAGAGTTCAGCATCACTTACAGCCAGTACTGGATGAATTTTTGGAACAGCATCTAAAAGATGGAATTATAGAATATTCTGATTCGCCTTATAATTCAAATATTGTAATTATTCCAAAGAAGTCTCCCGATGGTACGAAACGATATAGATTTTGTTGTGACTACAGACACCTTAACAAACAAACTATCTCAGATGTTTATCCTCTTCCAAACATTACAGATATCATTGACAGTTTGGGTAACAGTAAATACTTTTCAACAATCGATCTACATAGTGGATATCATCAATTGGAAGTTGCTCCTGAAGATAGGCATAAAACAGCATTTTCTACCCCTGGAGGCCACTGGCAATTTAAAAGAATGCCTTTCGGTTTGAAAAATGCACCAGCAACTTTTCAAAGACTATTCGATGGAGTATTGCGAGGACTCAAAACTCAGCAATGTTGTGTATATCTAGACGATATTATTGTATTCTCCAGAGACATTAATGAACATGCTTTGCGTCTGTGTAATGTTTTTCAGAGACTTAGAAAAGCTAAATTAACATTAAATATGGAAAAATGTAGTTTTGCATTGACAGAGGTTACATACCTAGGGCATGTCATTAGTGAAAAAGGAATTAAAACAGATCCTTGATTAATTTCGGCAGTTAAGGACTTCCCAACACCACAACGCGTTAAGGAAGAACAAAGTTTCATTGGTCTCGCATCGTATTACCGAAATTATGTTCAAAATTTTGCTGAAATTGCCCGACCCTTAACCCAATTATTGAAAAAGGGTGCAAAATTTCATTGGTCTGAAGATTGTGAATCTGCATTTCAAACCCTTAAAGATAAGTTAACACACAGTCCTGTATTAGCCTACCCAGATTATAATAAAGAATTTATTTTATCCTGTGACGCAAGTGGTCATTCAGTAGGAGTTGTTTTGAGTCAGAATATTAATGGCGCGGAACACCCCATAGCCTACGCTTCGAGACAACTAACAACGGCAGAAAGAAATTATTCCACAACAGAGAAAGAATTGTTAAGTGTTATTTATGGTATCAAATACTTTAAATGCTACTTGTATGGTAGAAATTTCAAGGTTATTACAGACCACGCAGCTTTAAAATAGTTACTTGGATTAAAGGATCCATCTAGTCGTCTTACCCGTTGGGCCCTATGTCTTTCCGAAATGGATTTCGAAGTTATCAATAAACCAGGCAAAAAACACACGAATGCAGATTGCCTAAGTCGGAAAATAGCACTTTTGGAAGCAACAGGCCAAGATACTGAGGACTGGAGAAAGGCACAAGATGAGGACACAGAATGTAAAAAATACGAACTCAAAAACAATTTTGCTTTGAAGATGGTGTATTATGCCGTAAAACAAAACTTGGACCGCGAATTGTTGTTCCCCAACACCTTAGACAAGAAATAATGGCAGAGGCCCATGATCATATCCTTGCAGGACACGGTGGACAACGGACAACCGAAAGACGAGTAGCAGAGCGATTTTGGTGGCAAACCAGAAAGCAGGATGTTGCGCAGTACGTTCGTAATTGCATTGCGTGCGCACAAAAAGCTGAACTTTCTCGTTCGAAAATACCCTTACAGAGGCTCCCCGAGGCTTCATGTCCATTTCAAATCTGCGGAGTGGATCTCTACGGGCCATTTCATAAAACACCTGCTGGTAATAAGTATGTTCTTACAATTATAGATCACTTTTCACGCTACCTAGCTATGGTGAGTCTCCCAGATCAGCAAGCAAATACAGTTGCCCAAGCTTTAGTTAACAACTGGATACTTAAATTTGGCATACCTGAAGCTATTATCACAGATCAGGGATCTAATTTTATGTCTGAATTAATGAAACAGCTATGCCACTTATTAAAAATACGCAAATTACGCACAACTCCGTTACACCCTCAGTGCAACGGGCGCACAGAAAGAGTTCATCGGACAATTAGCAAGATCCTTAGTTATTATATTAACGAACGACATTCTAATTGGGATACGTATTTACCAATAATCGTGTCGGTATACAACGCCAAAACGCATGAAGCAACTGGCATGTCACCTTATGAAGTGGTCTATGGGAAAAAAATGCCGTCCCCTTTTGATGTAATCAGGCAGAAAAACGGAAAAGTCGGAGAAACAGTAAGAGATTTCAATTGAATGATGAAGGATGTATGGAAAAAGGTTCAAAAATCTAATACAAAGGCTTTGGAACGACAGGAAAGATTAGGTAATACCCAAGCTAAATATCCAAATTACAAAATTGGTCAGTGGGTTATGCTTTCAACTCCTTACATAGCGAAAGGAAAAACGAAGAAATTTGTAACAAACTACAGAGGTCCTCATCAAATTATTGAGATCACGTCACCAGTCAACGTTAAATTGCAACTGCCCACCCGAACTACCATTGTCCATGCAAGTCGTTTAAAACCTTTTAAGGGCACTCCAGATGTAATTCCTTCAACAATAGTGTCTGCTTTTCCGAAGGGTGGAGGAAGTTCCCATAAAGGAAAAAGAGTGGCCACGCCAGCACAACATACAGATATGGCACCATACAATCTTCGTTCAAGGGTGCGAATGTCCTAGTTGAATCTTAGTAGACTGTGGACAGTATACAAATGTAAATAATTAATAAATTATAATGGTTTATTTTTGAAGAAAGAAAAGTTGAACGTAGAAACATGTAGATCTTGTAGTTAACAATGTATTCCTTCTTTTCTTTGTTTTTGTTTTTACTAGGTTGGTAGGTTCATAACCATGTTGTTTGCTTTTTTCAGAAAACGCCATGCAAGCATTTCCTACACAAAACCTATCCTACCTCAATGACACCCTTGACAGTTCCCTTCTGAAGTCATTAGATATGTTCATAAACTCACAGCAAGGCAAAATTGATGCCAATGTTATGATGCAACATGTCTTAAAATTAAAAGATGAACAAAACTAAAATTGTAATGCTAGAAACGGGTATATCTGCAACCTTTGTGTTGGTGTTTCTGCTTTGTACAGTTTCCTTTTATTTAAGACGAAAAAATAAGCCAAATAATAATATACCACTTCATCAAATCCCTGTTAACTGGATACCACACTCGTAACTGGTGTACTTCAGTAGTTACTTTTGAGCATTAGTGTATTAATTTTGTTTATTGTACTTCATTCTTTATTAAACAGTCTCTTGTTAAAATAAACAATACTGTAGAATAGATATTCTTGCATTAGTATAGGGTAGATTAAACAGCTGTTGCTATGTAATTTTCTAAGTGCAAAATCTATTTTTTGTTTATGCATTGTCATCAAGATTTGTTACACTTATTACAACCATTTATGTAAGAACTATGTGATTCCTGAACGTACAGTGCTTTTGTAAAGTGATAAAGTATTTTCCACATACTTAATGTGAAGCGTGTGTAATCTTCTAAGTCGAACATTTTCAGTACTTGTGCTTTTTCCGTGTGAAGAGTGGAGGAATGTTGAGTGGTAAATTCGAGGGCGAATTTCTCCAAAGGGTGGAGGAATGTTGAGTGGTACTTAAGTAAATAAATTAGTGAAATCAAAGTGAACTAAAAATTAGAATATAAATGGTAAACTTGGTTTAGTTTAGAGAGTTACATACTCGCATTCAGCGAGCAGAACAGCAGAGACAATGACCGTGAAGTCAGCAAGTTCCACATAAGCGGGCGCTGTCGATTCAGCCGTCAGGGCATCGCCCGACCAGCTCACGTGTTTCTCAGTTGTCGCATGTGAGCAAAGGCCCTTGCCTACATTCCAAGAGCCAATGACCGACGTTAAGAAGATTCTTCGAGAAGCTTTTCAACGTGATGGAAGAGGCAATGACTGGCTCACGTGTTTCTCAGTCGTCACATGCGATCAGAGGCCCCCGCCTACATTCCAAGAGCCAATGACCGACGTTAAGAAGATTCTTCGAGAAGCTTTTCAACGTGACAGAAGAGGCAATGGCCGTGAAGTCGTTCACCTCCAGTG
The DNA here is from genome assembly GCF_023864345.2 of Schistocerca serialis cubense. Classification (NCBI taxonomy): domain Eukaryota; kingdom Metazoa; phylum Arthropoda; class Insecta; order Orthoptera; family Acrididae; genus Schistocerca; species Schistocerca serialis. Next base: position 556,668,360 of record NC_064638.1, on the reverse strand, counting down.
AACTGAAGTGAATAAATACGCGAGACGCGGTGGGCCCGACAGATGAAGACAGAGGAAGACAGATGAAGACAGATGAAGACGGGGACGGAGACGAAGACGAGAGACGAAGGAAGAAAAGAAGAGTAGCAGTAGTTTTCAGTCAGTTTCGGTACTGAAGACTGTCATGCAAGAAGAGACTGCATCATGCACAGACGCACCAAGTCCGCCGCTGTAATGGAATAGCAAGCAGCAGCCGCGGCGCCAGAAGACAGAAGTTAAAAGTTATTTGAAGTCTGATTTTTACGTACCCGGGTGACTCGTGAGGACGGGAAGGAGACGGCCTCACCTCAGCAGTCACCTGTGAGCTGGGATGAAGACCTGACAGCCGAAGACTGGCAAGCGAGAGTCCGTGGTTCGAGTTCGGGACACTGGCCTTGCCCCGCCGCGCCGCTCCGCTGGTCGACGCACAACACACACGGCCGCTTAGAGAAGAGAAACACTGGGACGCCACATCCAAGGTATCACCATCCGATGCACGACTTCTCTTGCAATAATTAAACGGGCCACCTCATGCTGCGCGTCTCCAGACAACTGGGCGAGACGGCGATATGAGATACACACCGCTACGCGTAATCAGACGCCGCCGCCGCCGCCGCCGCCACTGCCGCAGCAGAAGACTTCACAAACAACACAGCTGCCGCTCTCCGAACCAGAACATCCCATAAGATACAGTTGTACAAATCTTCAATAAAAGTTATCTTATGTAAAAATGATGTTTCATTCGACCTCATACCCGAGCCAAGGAAGAACCCACCCTCCCACATGTTATTAAGAGAGAAAAGTTAATTTATATAATATTTTCACCCTGACAGAATGCTTTAGAATGCTCATCCTGACAATTGACAGCATCCAAAGAGAAAACCCAGTTACATTGAGTGACAGAAGTGTCACATTTAGTAACACAACTGTTACAGATAGTCATCCTTGTTCCCTGTTTGATAACTGTGGGTCTCACTATTCAGAACTGAAACTTGATGGTTTTTTATGAAGCAGATACTTTCAAATATAAATATAAATATAGATGCTAAGGTCATGATTTTTAATTCCTTAAAGATACTGCAGCGATCTTTAAGCATTCTTAATGTGTAACAGTATTTGCTTGATTTTTTGTTAAGCATTTCTATATGTTTTTTCCATCTTGGATCCTCATCCACCCATAATCCTAAAAATTTTATGCGATTCTTTTACTGAATTTGGCTATTTGATAATGTTAATTTTACATTGGTTCTATTTTTGTTCTTTATATGGTTGAAGTTCATCCATACATGACACATTAGTTTCCTTCACTTATTTATAAAACTGTGCCCAACAATCTGCAACTTCTTAGAAACATCACTCATCACAATAACTCTCCAGTTGGCTTAACACAAGCCCACACGTAGCTTATTGACAATATGTGCCTTTTTCAGTACTGTTGTAGTAATGAATTTTAATAATTTACAATGAATAGAAACTTCTGCAAATGAATTTATGTGTGGCAACATGGTCTCTAGAATATAGACATACCTTAAATAAATTGTTTCATAAAATACAAAGTTTTTCAACATTAAACTTTGTAAGATGAATATTTTTAATAATTAATATTACAATATGTAATTTTCCATTGAAGTATATTAAGATTTTAATTGACAACAATAGTGGTGACTGTAATACTAAGGTTTGTCTATTTTATACAAAATACACTGTCCCAGTCCATACTGAAGGTTTGTAAATTAAGGTTTGTTTATATTATGAGCAAGCAATTTTGTAATTTAATAGAATTTGATTAAGTTACTATCTTTTCAAGTCTGATTATTACCCTTCATGACAGTAAACAACAACTAGTGTAAATTGAAAATTAGGGCATGTTCATACACATATGTTTATGTAATGAACGAATCATGTATTGTAATGTATATTAGTTATATATACGTTGTTGACCAATATGTGAATCACAGTCTGTTGCATTACACACACTTACACAATTGCATGCATAAAATAAATGTTTGAAATTCTGCTAGCATATAAATACAACAGGGAAAGGAAAACTTTTATAAATAAGAGACTGAATTCACTAGCATATGCTGTTAGGATCCTCACTCAACATACAAGCTGCTCATCAGTGCTGACAATGTATCATTGCAGTATACAGCCGCTACTAATGTACGGAATAATTTTTTGGGGAATTCCACAAATGTTACAAAAACATTTAAAATACAGAAAAAGATTATCAGGGTGATAAAAAAAGCTAAATGTAAGGATCCCTCTGAAAATATTGCCACTGACTTGCTTGTGTATATACGAAATACTAATTTTCACAAAAGGGAGCACCTTAAAAAAGGAAAATCTCTTCAAACACAACTACGATATACACACATATGAAAGTAGACAGAAGATGAATCTACACAGGAACACAGTAAATACAAACTTATGCAAAAGAGGAGTGTATCATTCTGGAGCTGTGTTATATAACCATATGCCTTCTTACCTAAACTGCATACCACCATTAAATGCATTTAAAGTAAAGTTAAAATAGTTCTTGCTTGACCACTGCTTCTATTCTTTGTCTGAGTTTGTGGAACTTCATAATAAGTAAACCTCATTTACCAAATTTCACTAATTGTCAATTCATAATATAGTTTACATTGTGCTTATCATGTCATCACATTTAATAACTGCTATTATCACATGTAGAAGCAATGTAGTACACCAACCTACATTATGATGCATTTTTATTATGTCAACAATATAGTCAAAATGACTACTGTATTGTAAACTAGCTAGGTTTACCACTGTCCTATATCACATGTACAAACAATGTACAAAACTGATTCTGAGCCAAATAAATAAAAAAACCAATAAATAATGTCAGAACTGTGTAGACACTGGCCTCAGTGAATCATTATGGGTCTTTATTTGTTACACGTATCACTGAAAAGAGTACTTTTTGTCATAAAAACCAATGATATAATTGTTTGTGATGCATGGTACACATTAAATAAATATTTGTAATAGTTTCTAGTTCCTTCTTCTTTCTTCACCCACTGGGATAGCTGCACACATTAGCATACCACTTCCAGGATTTGGTGAGACGTGCTGGTCCCGGATCAAATCCGCCCAGTGGATTAGCAATGAAGGCTTGTTTGCTGGCCAGCCTGAATGTGGTTTTTAGGCAGTTCCCCACATCCAACTAGGTAAACATCCAATCGTCTGGTATTCTTGTCCTGTGACAGTCACACAATATGCAAACATTTCAAAAACATTTTCACTTTTCACAATAGATGCAAACATTAGATGCAGACAGATGGAGCACACAGCTTCACAACTTTTGTCCTGGAAAGGAGATTGGGATGGAGGGGGGTGGAGGTAGGTGATGGAAAGGGCATATGGCAACCCTCTACCACTAACATAGCCAAATCCAGATTACCATGCTGGCCCTGTGATGACACTGGTTAAGGCCAGAAGAAATTAAACGAGTTCCTTCTTCTCTTGTATCCTTCTTCTCTCGTTTCCTGTCTCTTGTTCCTTGTGTTTCGAGACCAGACTTCCATCTTCATCTCCTTCACTAGAATCATGCATAAGCTCCACATCAAAGGTCTCTTTCCACCTACAAATTATACAGTATAATTAGTATCAAATCAAAAGCAGGGCATAATAGATACAAAAAGTATGATAAACAGTAAATATCAGGTCGATAGTGTAATACAACCTGCTTTAATCTTAAAAAAATTCTGGAAGAACATTAATTGTTGGTGGCAGGATACATTACAAGAGCTGCAGCAGGAGTGCAAATGACTCTGATTAATTTTAAATTGAAATATGTTTTGAATAAAATTCCAACTGTAGCTGACTCTGGGTTATTGGTTTTTGATCTTGATCTGATGAAGCCAGTGCAGCAATCTCTGTTGGAGAGTGACAAGTTGGGTGATGCCTGACTGTGTGAAAATACTATACAATGTAACAAATATGTCACAGTGCATGGCAAGAAAAATTTGACTTTGTAGTCAAAACAAATAAGACTGCAGGTTATAAAATGAATGATGTAACTAAGATACATAATGATGACATCATTGAACATGTGCTTCAAAGGGGAAATAAATAGAATGAAATTTTCACTCTGCAGTGGAGTGTGCACTGATATGAGACTTCTTGGAAATAAAGAGCTGAAATGCAGAACGCACCTATACATATAATTAATGATACATGACATGAATATCTAATGAACATTTATTTATTGTATTTAAAAAATATGCTTATTATTTGCAATTAGATTATGAGTGCAAAATGAATGTTTTAGTTTTAAGAAGACAGATGAGAGAAAGATGAGTCTCAAGGATTTGACAGTAGCTCATGTTTGTTTTATAAAAAAGGTGAACGAAAGTATGTCACTGATACTTCTACATAATACTCAATTGAATCACTGAAAATTAATGCTGTACAATAGATAAGCTGATATATGCATTTGTAAATGTCTAATAATATTCTATCAAGTTGTGAGATACGACATAATTAGTAATTGAGAGTGTGTTCACAACAAAATTATACAGATTGTAAAAAGAAGTACACCACATTTTGATATTTGGTCCAAAAGAAGACAAAAATGTCCAGTTCACATGGGTTCTACATCTACATCTACAAGGCTATTCTGCAAATCACACTTGAGAGCCAGGCAGAGGATTCATTGAACCATTTTTACATTAATTCTCAACTGTTCCACTCTTGAACCTCATGCAGAAAAAATGAATACATTTGTCTCTCTGTACAAGCTCTGATTTCCGTTATTTTATTATGATGATCATTTCTCCCTATGTAGGTCATCATCAACAAAATATTTTTCCATTTGGAGCAGAAAGTTGGTGATTTAAATTTTCTGAGAAGATCCCACCACAACAAACATATCTTTGCTTTAATGATTTACACCTTAAATCCTGTATCACGTCCATGACACTCTCTCCCCTATTTCCTCATAATACAAAGCACACTGCTTTTCTTTGCACTTTCTTGCTGTACTCCCTTAATCCTATCTGGTCCCACACCACACAGCGGTACTTCAAAAGAGGACAGACAAGCACAGTGTAGGCAGTCTCTTGAGTAGGTTGGTTGCATCTTCTAAGTGTTCAGCCGATAAAATGCAGTCTTTGGTTCACCTTCCCCACATTTTTCATGGGTTCTCTCCAATTTCATTTGTTCGTAATTGTAATTCCTAGATATTTAGTTGAATTTATGGCCTTTAGATTTGACTGATTTATCATGTAGCCAAAGTTTAATGGATTCCTTTTAGCACTCATTTGGATCAACTCACACTTTTCACTATTTATGGTCAATTGCCAATTTTTGCACAATATGGTTATCTTACCTAAATCATTTTGCAATTGGTATTGATCTTCTGATGACTTCACTGGACAATAAATGACAGCATCATTTGCAAGCAACATAAGATGGCTGCTCAGACTGTCTCTTAACTCATATAAATGTAACAGCAGAGGGCCTATAACACTACCTTGGGGAACACCAGAAATCACTTATGTTTCACTTGATAGCTTTCATCAGTTACTATGAACTCTGTCCTCTCTGACACGAAATCATGAATCAAGTAGCGTAACTGAGACAGTATTCCATAAGCAAGCAATCTTATTGAAAGCTGCTTGTGAGGTACTGTATCAAAAGCCTTCTGGAAACCTAGAAATATGGAATCAATTTGAAATCCCCTGTTGAAACCACTTAACAGTTCATGTGGATAAAGAGTTAATTGTGTTTCACAAGAATGATGTCCGCCCCGATAGCTGATTGGTCAGCATGACGGATTGCCGTCCTACGGGCCTGGGTTCGATTCCCAGCTGGGTCAGGGACTTTCTCTGCTCAGGGACTGGGTGTTGTGCTGCCTTCATCATTTTTGTCCCCATCCGGTGTGCAGGTCACACAATGTGGCGTTGAATGTAATAAGACCTGCACCAAGGCGGCCGGACCTGCCCCGCAAGGAGCCTCCGGCCAATGAGGCCAAATGCTCATTTCTGTTTACAAGAATGATGTTTTCTAAACCTGTGTTGACTAGGTGTCAATAGACCATTCTATGAAAGGTAATTCATAATGTTTGAACAGAATACATGTTCCAAAATCCTGCTGCATAGTCACATTAATGATAAGGGCCCGTAATTTAGTGGATTACTGCTATTGCCTTTCTTGAATATTGGTGTGACCTATGCAACTTCCCAGCCTTTGTGTATGGGTCTTCCATAGAGTAAGCAGTTGTATATGATTGTTAAGTATGTAATCTTAAGAGTTATGAGCACTTGTTCATCTTTGCCACTGTGAAACACATCTTTTCTATTGCAAACTCTTTGCTATTATGAACAACCTACAGAATGCAGTAAACAAACGACACATTCCTCCATCATTGTCCACAGATACAGTATGTAGTGACCATCTGTTAGTGTTGCTGTAGACTGTTTTCACGGTTATGGACAAGTGCAGTGCTTACATTAGTTCTAATGGAACCAGTTTGTATTTTGATACATTTGTGAAATGCTTTTATATTGTACTTTTGTCTTTGCTCTTACCACCATAATGGAAGCCTATCATTCCACACAGAAAATGGACACCACATTGAGCACATCCTTTAGCTATGGCTCACAGATGCAGTTTATACATAACAGCAAGCAGATTACTTTAGAAGCTCAGCTGTTTTACAGTAATAGAATAACGTGTTCTCATTTCTTTACTGCAGTCTGTAGGTCATAACAGCAAAGACCTTGTAGCAGAAGATGTGTTTTACTTTAGTGAAGATGAACAAGTGCTCATAGCTCGTAATCCCATGGAGAGAGTAGCAACAAAATTCATCAACTGAACTACAAAAGAAAATGCTGACTAGTCATTCAAAATTCTTTCAAGTAAGCCAAGGGAGGTAAATAGCTTAACTACTTATACTAAGTTGAGCTAACCTACACCAATAAATTAGTAAAAAGCCAACCATAGAATCTATTAAATTCCAAACAGAACAAAATGTCTTTGCACAAACAAATAACAATTATTATTACTACCACCCCGTAGAAAATAGGACAAATCCTTACCAGATATTGCTATTTTGTAAATTAGATATACAACACTTTTCCAGGTTTTGGAAGTGAAGTATGTTCTGTAATCAGATATCTTGGCTTTAGGTATTGAACATTTGGGATAGTCTCTCACTATTTTTGAAATAATGTTCCTACTACACACTTTCTGAATTGGGTATAGTTTTACAAAATTTGAAAATAAATCTACCTTTACGAACATGTAAGACAAACCACCTTTAATTCTTGGCAACGGTTCCTAAATATCCACTGCTACTAAGTCCATTTGTTTCATTTGTATTATGTTTAGGTTGGCTCTGAGCACTATGGGACTCAACTGCTGTGGTCGTAAGTCCCCTAGAACTTAGAACTACTTAAACCTAACTAACCTAAGGACATCACACACATCCATGCAGGATTCGAACCTGCGACCGTAGCGGTCATGCGGTTCCAGACTGTAGCGCCTTTAACCACTCGGCCACTTCGGCCGGCTATTATGTTTAGCATGGACCCTCTACAAGTTTCATTGCCAATCCTAACTCTCTGATACCTATGATAAGATGAAAGTTTCTTCCTTACTCTTTTGGCAATGTTTAGAAATACACATTTTCTTGAATATGTTGGATACATTTTAAAGCCCCAAAATGAACAAAACTCTCATGTACGTATTGAATCAAAACATCTACAAACTGATTGAGCCAACACATCTTCCAATTATCACTATCAGCACTAGTTCTGAAAGAAATTTACGTATACCGTACTTTCTGTAGTATTCATCAACCTCTTCATGAATCTTCTTTTGAATAGAACACTTTTACAAACTTCCAGTTTTGGTCATGGTTCTGATTTCTCCTTATATCATATCATCCCATGTGGAAAGATCAAGCAAGGCACCAACAAGATGAGATAGGGAAGTATGCCACCACAGAAAAATAATCAGCATAATGTAAATGTGAACAGTCTTCACAAAGCAGTTCTGCAAAAGGTAAATGAACCTAGACCTCGGTCAAAACAGTTTTAACTAAGTCATTTTGTCAAAACAGGTTCTGTCCAATCATAGCAAATTTTAACTGGCATTCATTTTTGACCAGCAATAAATTCTATTTGTAACAGAGGTATTTGGTCTAATCTAGTTTTAAGTAGTAACTACACCTTCCACTCAAAATGAGTTTTCACTGTAACATATACAAGAACAATCTACCTACTTCTGTGCCCAACAAGACAGCAATACATCCTGAGGATACAACTCCCATAATGACAGATCCTAGTACAGATGAAGTGAAAGGAAAACACTGAAAATGGTTGATATGTCTATATAATGGTAACAAAAAAATTAAATAATACTAAATGAAAGCAAAACTGAAACAATATACTTAAAGCCCCACAAACTAAGTAATAAGATAAATGAGTGTGAATCTGTCAGACTACTATGAATTTGTTTGGACCACAACTGCAATGTCATGCACACAAAGACCAACTGTGCATTAAACTACCATGTGCGATTTACTTACTTCTCAAATTAAAACTCTGTGTCAGTAAGCAACAAGTTCAGTCTTCATATTATGTTTTCTTCCAATTTCAGTTACCTTATGGAAATATCCTACAAAGCAACTCTTCTGGTGAAGAAACCATGTTTATGTGGCAAGAAAAATCCGTGAAAATGATTACAGGTATTTCAAACAGTGTGTCATGTCAGTCAAATTTCAAACACCTAAAAATATTAACTGCACCTTCCTTCTATATTAAAACCTGTCTCCTACCAATAAAAGAAATCAGCCAGAAACTTCAACTTACAGAAGCTGTATTCACAATTGAGGAGGTGACACACAAAGATGATCATGTCTGCAATTTAAAATAAATTAGACAGAAAATGGAACAGTACATATAGAATAAGCAGCATCTAACTACATTATGCAATTTAAGTGAATTAAAACATGTCTCATGATACATGCATGTGAAAATACATGGGTCAGAGCAAACATGAATCTGTCAATAAATACATTTCATGCAAACAAGAAACAGTTCATCACAGCTAGAAGGAGGTGCTGATTCAAGTCACATGATTTCCATTCCATTCACAGCCAGACATTCCCACAAAGAGCAGCTGTTACCATAAGTTTGTGCTTCTGTGCTCCCTCATAATAATATTGTATAATACTATTATTAACAACTATTATTATTATGTCAGCATTATTATTATGTCACTACTTATCGACAATCAAATTAAACTTCATACCACAAAGAAAGAAACAAATACAAAACAGGAAAACTCAAAAGATAGACGCAAACATCTTGAAAGAGAAAAGAGAAGAATTCTGTCAAAACATAGTTATATGTTCGGATAAATGGGAAGATATAAAAGAAGGAATGATAAGATCTGCTCAAGAAGCTGCAAAAATGAAAAAGAGAAAGAAACACGAATGGTGGGATGAGATATGTGAGGAAGCAATAGAACAAAGGATGAAGGCATGGAAGAAATGGCACTCAACCAAAAGTGATAAGGACTACCTGGAGTTCAAACAGCAAAAATCTTCTACAGCAAAACTCATTAGATCAGTAAAAAGACTATTTGAAAAGAACCAACTTACACAAATGGATAAAGATTTTAAGAGAAACAATAACAGATCCTTTTACAGCACATTCAGACAGAAACTACAAAAATATGTAGCACCAAATCTGTGTTTTAAAGATACCAGTGCAAAACTGGCAATGAATAATGAAGAAAATTATGAAATATTAGCAAAATATTTTGAACAACTCCTCAACTGTCAGGAACCTATTGAAAAATTACCAGCCAACACCCCAAACACAGTAAACAATAGTTCTGAACCCCCATGCCTCATAGAAATCAGAGAAATCATTAAAAACCCTAAGAACAATAAAGCACCAGGGGAAGACATGATAATTGCAGAAATGTGGAAAAGTGTGGATAATACAACTCAAGAAAAACTACTGGGAATAATCAATGAGATTTGGAGAACGGAACATATACCGGAAGAATGGAAAACTGCATTAATCCACCCCATCTTCAAGAAAGGGGATAAAACCGATGCAAATAACTGCAGAGGGATATCTTTACTTCCGGTAACGTATAAAATTCTATCTAAGGCCCTACAAAACAGATTGGAGAAACAACTTGATCAAGGAATTGGTGAATACCAAGCAGGCTTTAGGAAGGGAAGATCTTGTGTGGAGCAAATTTTAAACTTGAAGTTAATTATTAAATATAGACGATTAAGAGGAAAAGACGTCTTTATCACGTTTGTTGACTTCAAGAAGGCATACGACTCTGTTGACAGAACAACCTTGGTTAACATCCTTAGTGAGTTTGGAGCAGACAAGAAAACAGTCGCAATCGTCAAAGAAACACTTACGGATACCTATGCAAAAGTAAAGTTCCGTTGTGAGGTATCCAGACCATTCAAAATCAGAACAGGATTAAGACAAGGAGATGGGTTGTCACCTACCCTATTCAACTGTGTGTTAGAAAAAGTTATTAGAGGGTGGAGGAAGAAAACGACTGAAGAAGGAATACAAAAAATCAGATTAGGAAGAATAAAGGATGGATTAGAAGTAGATTGCCTCGCTTTTGCTGATGACTTAGCGATTCTGGCAGGAAGTTTGGAAGAAGCAGTCAAACAGATCAATATTCTGAATGAAACAGCAGGAAAAGCAGGACTGAAAACCTCCTTTGAAAAGACAGAGTACCTAACCAATGTAAAAGAGGCACCGAACAATATGATTACAAAGTATGGCCAGATAAAGAAGGTTTCTAATTTCAAATATTTAGGGGAGATCATCCAGCCCAATGCTTCAGATAAAGAAGGAAATAAAACAAGAAGAAGAAAAATGGAAATGGTATTCCAGCTATCAAAGAATGTGTACAACAAGAAGTCAGTATCAATTAACGCAAAAATAAGGCACTACAACACTGTGATTAAGCCAGAGTGTCTGTATGCATCTGAATGTTTAGCAATGAACACTAACAAGGAAATGGAAGCTATAGCAAAAAAGGAGCGAAAAATCATTAGAAGAGTACTTGGGCCGAGGTTTGAGAATGGGACTTGGAAGCTTAGAAGTAATAGAGAAGTGTATGACAAAATTGAGAAAGTGGGAGATACTATGAGGAAGAGAAGAGTAAGCTTTTATGCCCATTTGAAAAGAATGAATGATGAAAGGCTGACAAAGAAAATATTCATGTTTTTTGACAAGAACCCCAGAACCCAAATTACCTGGTTCAAAGAAGTCAAAGCAGACTTAGAGGAGATGGGTATAGGAGAAGATGATATAACCAACAGAGACTTAATGAGAGACAAAATTCAACGTTTTGAAGGATTTGAAGTGAAGAAGGGAAGAACTGGAGGAACAGTGTGGACAGAAGAACGAAGGGAGCAGCACAGAGAGAGGATGAAGACATATTGGCAGAAGAGAAAAGAGGAGGAGCGCAATAGGAGAAATGTACATTGAAAAATAGTTGTTTAACGCGGTCCCTAGACGGCCAAAATCGGAATAATATATAAGTCAGCATGGTAATGAGGCATTAAAATGGCCCAAGAACATATCCTTTGAAGACTGCAATTGAGTGTTGCAGAATGATGATCAAGAAAGACTCAAAAAGCATAAAGGAAATTTTGGTCTTACGTCAAAGCGGTAGGTGGATCAAAACAAAATGTCCAGACACTCTGTGACCAAAATGGTACTGAAACAGAGGATGACAGACTAAAGGTCGAAATACTAAATGTCTTTTCCCAAAGTTGTTTCACAGAGGAAGATTGCACTGCTGTTCCTTCTCTAGATTGTCGCACAGATGACAAAATGGTTGATATCGAAATAGATGACAGAGGGATAGAGAAACAATTAAAATCGCTCAAAAGAGGAAAGGCCTCTGGACCTGATGGGATACCAGTTCAATTTTACACAGAGTACGCGAAGGAACTTGCCCCCCTTCTTGCAGCGGTGTACCATAGGTCTCTAGAAGAGCGTAGTGTTCCAAAGGATTGGAAAAGGGCGCAGGTCATCCCCGTTTTCAAGAAGGGACGTCGAACGGATGTGCAGAACTATAGACCTATATCTCTAACGTCGATCGGTTGTAGAATTTTGGAACACGTATTATGTTCGAGTATAATGACTTTTCTGGAGACTAGAAATCTACTCTGTAGGAATCAGCATGGGTTTCGAAAAAAATGGTCATGTGAAACCCAGCTCGCGCTATTCGTCCATGAGACTCAGAGGGCCATAGACACGGGTTCACAGGTAGATGCCATGTTTCTTGACTTCCGCAAGGCGTTCGATACAGTTCCCCACAGTCGTTTGATAAACAAAGTAAGAGCATATGGACTATCAGACCAATTGCGTGATTGAATTGAGGAGTTCCTAGATAACAGGACGCAGCATGTTATTCTCAATGGAGAGAAGTCTTCCGAAGTAAGAATGATGTCAGGTGTGCCGCAGGGGAGTGTCATAGGACCGTTGCTATTCACAATATACATAAATGACCTGGTGGATGACATCGGAAGTTCACTGAGGCTTTTTGCAGATGATGCTGTGGTGTATTGAGAGGTTGTAACAATGGAAAATTGTACTGAAATGCAGGAGGATCTGCAGCGAATTGACGCATGGTGCAGGGAATGGCAATTGAATCTCAATGTAGACAAGTGTAATGTGCTGCGAATACACAGAAAGATAGATCCTTTATCATTTGGCTACAAAATAGCAGGTCAGCAACTGGAAGCAGTTAATACCATAAATTATCTGAGAGTACGCATTAGGAGTGATTTAAAATGGAATGATCATATAATGTTGATCGTCGGTAAAGCAGATGCCAGACTGAGATTCATTGGAAGAATCCTAAGGAAATGCAATCTGAAAACAAAGGAAGTAGGGTACAGTACGCTTGTTCGCCCACTGCTTGAATACTGCTCAGCAGTGTGGGATCCGTACCAGATAGGGTTGATACAAGACCTAGAGAAGATCCAACGGAGAGCAGCGCGCTTCGATACAGGATCATCTAGTAATCGCGAAAGCATTACAGAAATGATGGATAAAGTCCAGTGGAAGACTCTGCAGGAGAGACGCTCAGTAGCTTGGTACGGGCTTTTGTCAAAGTTTCGAGAACATACCTTCACCGAAGAGTCAAGCAGTATATTGCTCCCTCCTACGTATATCTCGCGAAGAGACCATGAGGATAAAATCAGAGAGATTAGAGCCCACACAGAGGCATACCGACAATCCTTCTTTCCACGAACAATACGAGACTGGAATAGAAGGGAGAACCGATAGAGGTACTCAAGGTACCGTCCGCCACACACTGTCAGGTGGCTTGTGAAGTATGGATGTAGATGTAGATGTAGATGTATGTTGCATGTTGCACCAACCAGCTTTCACTCTTTTCATGCGTGTTCACATAAAAACAAACAGAACAGTTTTAAAATACACTCACAAGATGTGTAGCACCTTAGACAGTTAATTTACCAACCTCAGACAAAGCAGTTCAAGAGAGAATGGTAGTACAAATGATGTCATTAAAAACTGTTCAACAGAAATGATCTCTAAATAATTCATGGGAAAATAAACCCCAGAACTTTAATGTTAATTACACTCTTTCCACTAATTGCAAGATATATCCAAGTGTGTAAGAAATTTTTCATGAATGTTACTCAGCTGAATGGCAAAGTGGAAAAAAAGAAGTCAAAGTGATAAAAGGAGTGATCACGACAGTTACAAATCTACAAAGAAGAGGAACAGTGTTAGACAATTTGCATTGCGGTGGAAGTCACAACAACAGACAAAAATCACAATGGCTTCATCTGAACAATTAACTAAATATAAAACAGATAAGTGTACTGTATAACAAACCTGTGTCTAATGACAACAGAATGTCTGTATGTAAGTTCCACAGAATATTCATGGATGAATATAATATAGAAAGCTTGCATCTGATTCTTGCAGTTTCTTTGCAAGAATCAACAGTAAAATGAAGGTGGTTTCAAAGAAGAAAAAGGTGAACTTATCACACAGAAAAGAGTTCATAAGAAAAAACCAAACGCTTTCTACAAAATTTTAAGGGAAGAGAATGAGCAGAGATATGTTTTGCCCCAGAATGGGTGCAACCGTTGTCCAAGAGTCCAGGACAAGAAGCATTTTACTCATGGGAGATAATTTCTTTACTCTGATTGCGAAGATTTTTCTGGCATAATAAATGTTCATGCTCTTCATGGCTATGTGGCCAGATTTCATCATCCTGATGACACGATATTTTGGTGCTCCAACTGACTGATATCTTGAGCAGAGATTGCAGATGCACAATCATGCTGGAATTGAGGTAAAATCAGATACAGTGGCTCTTTATATTCTGGGAACAAGTTGCATTGTGTGTGAGAGAAATGGAAAGGATGCCCTCTCTGAAGTGAAGAATTGCAGCACCACCAGCATTGGAAGCTAACAAAAGTGATGAATTGCAAATTAAGATGCATTCAGTCAAAAACCAGACCATTTTTGTGTCATATGTGATAAAATAGGATAGCACATCTTGCTTAAGGAAAAATTTTTACCTCTATTAATAATGTCATAGAATAATCTTATTTCAATGGATTCCTTAACTACATAGTTCCAGTAATGGGAAGTCAGAGCAATAATTTAATAATTTGCATCTCTTTAAATGACTGCCCTTCATTGAGACAATGTTCCGCGATGGCAGTTTTTTTAGATGTGTGTATGAAGTCAAAATGCCATACATCGGTCATGAACTATATAAACAATCTGGCCAACACAAGCCTTCCACAGTACAGGGAATTTTTTATACCCTTGGCTTCCTCAATCCCAAATCATCTTGAACTCTCTAGTTTTGGCCAAAGGCAAAAGGATGCTTAATATCGTACTGCGGATTCATGAAAGTTTAGAAGAAATACTCCCCACAAAGGGTAAAAAAGCAACTGATTTACAAGTGTCCATTGTTGGTTCACATGATGGTTCAAATTGCTAGTTGTAGCATCCTTTTTTATCAGATATAAAACAGTAAAGGTCTGGTTTTAGACTGGCTCGACCTAAATTTGTGATTCATCACTTTTGTTAGTTTCTACCAGTGGTGCTGCTGCAATTATTCACTTCGCAGAGGCAACTCTTTCACTTCTTGTGTACATGCATCACCTGTTACCAGGGTATAAATGAGCCACCATATCTGATATTACCTCAGTTCCTGCATGATTGTAAATTAGACCATCAAAATATTGTGTCATCAGGACAATGAAATCTAGTTGCATACCCTTGAAGAGCATCAACAAATTTTTTTCCTGTTTGTGCATTGTCAATGTGAAATCAGTGGATCCTGTATTTAATACATGGGTGGAATAGTTGGCAACATGTGGTGCAGCAGAAGTGGCTTCTGCCTTGTTGCATTTTTAAGAATCTGTTGACTTTAAACAAATTACTGAGGTTAAACTTTTCTGTGATGGGTGTGTGGCACAAAACAAGAACAATATCATTCATCATACCCTCACGCAATTTCTTGGAAGACGTGATTGTTCTGTTGAAGAAATTAATCTCTAATTTTCAGTTTGAGACACAGTTACTTAACTGCTGACCGCATTTTTGAAAGAATAGAGAAACTTCTATGAAAAAGGTCAATAATTGTAAAAAAAAGAGGAATATAATGAAGTCTACTAATCAGTGGGTGAAATAAGAAACCTTAGTGAAGATTAGAGAGAGGTAGACGTAAAATTCCTGTCTAAAGGCCTATGAATTTATACCACACAAGTGAAATGAAATGAATTTTCATATACAAGAACAAAGCTATGGGAAACATTCATACTGAAGTGGAGGCAACAGCATTCTGCTACTCCCAGCAAGATGTACAAGAGAGGAAGTCTCTTCTGAAACCAAGAGCTGAAGTACTTCTCAAACATCCAATCTCAGATGACAAGAAAAAAGATGTTGACGATTCATTGAAAACTAGTAAAACTGTTTTTGGAGAAGACTGGTGAGATAAAGATGAAGCTGGTATACATCCATCATTGATAACATGCCCCTGATGTTCAACAGAGATCTATAGGAAATTGCTTGTGATTGTCTAGAAGTTGATACTTGTTTATATGTTCAAGTGTAACAATAACCGCAAAGAACTGAAACTATAGGAAACACCATTCTTACACCAATGTATTATGGAGATTTGAAAGATTTTAAATAACTGTGAAGCAAAAAAATGAGAAATGATATCCACCTAGTAAGTCCACTGTGATAGAGTTTACACTCTCTCAAGAACAACACAGTGCTTTGTGATCTGAGTAAACTATGATTTAATGATCCAATAAATAATTCTTAAATTTGTTGAAAGCTCATTATATAGCTAAAAATCGTTTGCTGTACATTTCTGAAGACCTTACAAAGCTCTTTGGCAAATGCTATGAATCTGTGTTGAACATTCACATCAACATCTTTCCTCTGAAATAAATATGTTCCTACACCTGTGTCACTGCTATCAGTCATAAGGTAAAAATGCATTGATAAAGCTCGCCTGTATACAATTTTCCTGATCTCTTCAAAAGCCTACTGGCAACTATTTTTTATTTCTTTAAGAAATTTCCCATACAATCTACAGAACCCAAAGAATGATTTCAATTGCTTTTTAGTTTTTGGAATGAGAAATTTTAAAATGGCCCTAATGTTTTTCTTTGTCAGACGAAATTCCATTCTCTGAAATGCTGTGCCATAGATACTTAAGATTTTTCACAACTAATTTACAATCAAATTTTAGAAATTGATCTCTTTTCCTAAAATTTTATAGACTTTCTTTAACAATGCAATATGTTCCTTCCCATTTTTCCCTGAAATTAAATTATCATCTACACAAACAGTTAATTTAGCAAGCAAAAAATTTCGTAAATCAGAGTTTTAACCACAAATAAATTCAGCAACAGATACATTAAGTACAACTGAATCCATACAATATTGCTAACATTTACCCCTATTACAGATAAGCAGTTTATTTTCTAGAACCATGTTCAAGAGGAGTTTGGTGAAATCCAGAAGTAAGATCTAAAGTAGTCATGAATTTAACATGTTCAAATTTGTACAACAATTCATCAGTATTCTCATGATGATTAATTGCTCTCTGTAAAAATTTATTGCAATATCTAGAATCAACAACAAGCCTTATGCCCCTGTCTTTTTTAAAAAATCAACAACAAGAGGTTTGCTGAATTTACTACTGTTCCCCTGTCCTATCCTCTAGCTTTTCACTTTTTGCAACTATCGCTCTACCACTTCTGGTTCTGAAAAAGAAGTACCCTGTGAATTTATAAAGATAGGTTGTTACAGCTTCAGCTTTAACCTGAACTCTTAATTTCTAACTTCCCTGGTATTTCATAAAATACATCATAATATTCACACAGTATTTCCTTCAGTTTTATTTTCCACCCCACATGTAAACTTTCAGCCACTTCTAATTTGGCCTCTACAGTTCTACTACCTTGCTCACCAAACAGCACATCCCCTGTCTAAAGTATGAGTTACCCTCTCGTCTGACTATTCCTAGTTGCACAATTTTGAATAACTGTTTTTGTTATTAAAGAAATTCTGGTTGTAGGACTTGTAAATACCACCTTGACTTAATAATCCATTCCAGTCCCAAAATAATATCTTCTCTCAAATCTGGTAATGCTAAACAGCCTTGTGAGAATTTAATGTACTAAATCGTATTATTATTATTACCATTGTTTTAATGTTCTGGCACTTGACTTATTGTCATTTTCCTTCTTGCTTCCCAATGCAGTGCTGTTAAGTCTGAATTACAGTCACTTAATTTTGTACAGTCTTTTAAATATATTTCATTTTCTTCCAATATCCATGACAGTTGCAAAAATAGTCTTTCTTTGGGTGATATGTTTTGGGCCATCACATCCATTTTCAGACCAAAATTTGATTTGATTTGATTTAATTTATTATTGGTCCTGTAGATCATACAATTTGTACAGCAAAGCACATCAATTCAATTCAATTCAATTTATTAGCGTCCTTGTGGTACATCATCAAAATGACATAGGACTTGTCAATAAACATTACAATTTAAAATACATGTACATGAAAATTTATAATTGAATTTACTTGTCACTTAGACATTATAATTTTAATAGAACTATAAGAACATTAACATAAAAATATACAAGTAGGATAACAAAAAAAAAAAAAAAAAAAAAAAAAAGCTCGTGATTCTCACAACAAAGATTATTTCCATTCTTGCATTAACACTGTTTCACACTTCCATAGAGACAGCAAGTATTTAAATGTGAGCAATTACACATATTTATTATGGCAGGGAAATATTAACTGCACTTTTATTGTTAATGATTCATAAACTCTTCAGTACTGTAAAAACTATTGCTCAATAACATGTTTTTTAATTCTCTTTTAAATATGTGCAGTTTTGGTATTATTTTTAGTTCTTTGGGGAGAGCACTGTAGAGGATTTTGGGGTGGTATAGTACACTTTTGTGATGCATAGCTGTTTTATGAATTTCTCTATGGAAATCATTCCTATTCCTTGTTTCATAGTTGTGAAATTCCCTGTTTAATGTAGAAAATTCCTCGTGTTCTTTTAAGAAACATATGCTTTCATATATGTATAAGGATGGTAGTGTCATGATTTTTAATTCTTTGAAAGATGCCTACAAGAGTCTCTATATCCTATACCTTTTATTATTCTGACTACCTTCTTTTGTAGTCTATATAAATGTTTTGTTAGACTGTTGTTCCCCCAGAACTGTACACCATATCTTAATAAACTGTGCATGAATGAGAAATAAACACATAACACTGTTTTAATATTACATGAGCTTTTAAACATTCTAAGTATATAACATGTTTGACTTAATTTTTTGTTCAATGATATTACATGCTTTTCCCATCTTAAGTGTTCATCAAACCATACTCCCAAGAATTTAGTGTATGATGCTTGTTCAATCTTACACTTACCCAGTTCTACTGTAAGGTTAGTTTTTATTTTATTTGTAATATGTCTGAAGTTGATCCACGTTGCTTTTTGGCATTCACAATGAGTCTGTTTTCATTAAACCATCTGTCTGCTTCATCTGTTGCTAATGTGACTTTTTCCTGTAAGTCAGCTTCACTATTTGCTTTAACAAACAAACTTGTATCGTCAGCAAACAGTACTGCCTCTGCTTCAGATAGTTGACTTGGTAGATCATTGATAAATATTAAAAACAGTAATGGCCCTAATACAGATCCCTGGGGTACTCTGTACAAAACTCTCTCGAATCTTGATGAATATGTCCTATCTGCATGGCTTATCTCCACCTTCTGATACCTGTCCAACAGATATGATTCAAACCATTTGTGGGCAAGACTCTGCAGGAGAGACGCTCAGTAGCTTGGTACGGGCTTTTGTCAAAGTTTCGAGAACATACCTTCACCGAAGAGTCAAGCAGTATATTGCTCCCTCCTACGTATATCTCGCGAAGAGACCATGAGGATAAAATCAGAGAGATTAGAGCCCACACAGAGGCATACCGACAATCCTTCTTTCCACGAACAATACGAGACTGGAATAGAAGGGAGAACCGATAGAGGTACTCAAGGTACCGTCCGCCACACACTGTCAGGTGGCTTGTGAAGTATGGATGTAGATGTAGATGTAGATGTATGTTGCATGTTGCACCAACCAGCTTTCACTCTTTTCATGCGTGTTCACATAAAAACAAACAGAACAGTTTTAAAATACACTCACAAGATGTGTAGCACCTTAGACAGTTAATTTACCAACCTCAGACAAAGCAGTTCAAGAGAGAATGGTAGTACAAATGATGTCATTAAAAACTGTTCAACAGAAATGATCTCTAAATAATTCATGGGAAAATAAACCCCAGAACTTTAATGTTAATTACACTCTTTCCACTAATTGCAAGATATATCCAAGTGTGTAAGAAATTTTTCATGAATGTTACTCAGCTGAATGGCAAAGTGGAAAAAAAGAAGTCAAAGTGATAAAAGGAGTGATCACGACAGTTACAAATCTACAAAGAAGAGGAACAGTGTTAGACAATTTGCATTGCGGTGGAAGTCACAACAACAGACAAAAATCACAATGGCTTCATCTGAACAATTAACTAAATATAAAACAGATAAGTGTACTGTATAACAAACCTGTGTCTAATGACAACAGAATGTCTGTATGTAAGTTCCACAGAATATTCATGGATGAATATAATATAGAAAGCTTGCATCTGATTTTTGCAGTTTCTTTGCAAGAATCAACAGTAAAATGAAGGTGGTTTCAAAGAAGAAAAAGGTGAACTTATCACACAGAAAAGAGTTCATAAGAAAAAACCAAACGCTTTCTACAAAATTTTAAGGGAAGAGAATGAGCAGAGATATGTTTTGCCCCAGAATGGGTGCAACCGTTGTCCAAGAGTCCAGGACAAGAAGCATTTTACTCATGGGAGATAATTTCTTTACTCTGATTGCGAAGATTTTTCTGGCATAATAAATGTTCATGCTCTTCATGGCTATGTGGCCAGATTTCATCATCCTGATGACACGATATTTTGGTGCTCCAACTGACTGATATCTTGAGCAGAGATTGCAGATGCACAATCATGCTGGAATTGAGGTAAAATCAGATACAGTGGCTCTTTATATTCTGGGAACAAGTTGCATTGTGTGTGAGAGAAATGGAAAGGATGCCCTCTCTGAAGTGAAGAATTGCAGCACCACCAGCATTGGAAGCTAACAAAAGTGATGAATTGCAAATTAAGATGCATTCAGTCAAAAACCAGACCATTTTTGTGTCATATGTGATAAAATAGGATAGCACATCTTGCTTAAGGAAAAATTTTTACCTCTATTAATAATGTCATAGAATAATCTTATTTCAATGGATTCCTTAACTACATAGTTCCAGTAATGGGAAGTCAGAGCAATAATTTAATAATTTGCATCTCTTTAAATGACTGCCCTTCATTGAGACAATGTTCCGCGATGGCAGTTTTTTTAGATGTGTGTATGAAGTCAAAATGCCATACATCGGTCATGAACTATATAAACAATCTGGCCAACACAAGCCTTCCACAGTACAGGGAATTTTTTATACCCTTGGCTTCCTCAATCCCAAATCATCTTGAACTCTCTAGTTTTGGCCAAAGGCAAAAGGATGCTTAATATCGTACTGCGGATTCATGAAAGTTTAGAAGAAATACTCCCCACAAAGGGTAAAAAAGCAACTGATTTACAAGTGTCCATTGTTGGTTCACATGATGGTTCAAATTGCTAGTTGTAGCATCCTTTTTTATCAGATATAAAACAGTAAAGGTCTGGTTTTAGACTGGCTCGACCTAAATTTGTGATTCATCACTTTTGTTAGTTTCTACCAGTGGTGCTGCTGCAATTATTCACTTCGCAGAGGCAACTCTTTCACTTCTTGTGTACATGCATCACCTGTTACCAGGGTATAAATGAGCCACCATATCTGATATTACCTCAGTTCCTGCATGATTGTAAATTAGACCATCAAAATATTGTGTCATCAGGACAATGAAATCTAGTTGCATACCCTTGAAGAGCATCAACAAATTTTTTTCCTGTTTGTGCATTGTCAATGTGAAATCAGTGGATCCTGTATTTAATACATGGGTGGAATAGTTGGCAACATGTGGTGCAGCAGAAGTGGCTTCTGCCTTGTTGCATTTTTAAGAATCTGTTGACTTTAAACAAATTACTGAGGTTAAACTTTTCTGTGATGGGTGTGTGGCACAAAACAAGAACAATATCATTCATCATACCCTCACGCAATTTCTTGGAAGACATGATTGTTCTGTTGAAGAAATTAATCTCTAATTTTCAGTTTGAGACACAGTTACTTAACTGCTGACCGCATTTTTGAAAGAATAGAGAAACTTCTATGAAAAAGGTCAATAATTGTAAAAAAAAGAGGAATATAATGAAGTCTACTAATCAGTGGGTGAAATAAGAAACCTTAGTGAAGATTAGAGAGAGGTAGACGTAAAATTCCTGTCTAAAGGCCTATGAATTTATACCACACAAGTGAAATGAAATGAATTTTCATATACAAGAACAAAGCTATGGGAAACATTCATACTGAAGTGGAGGCAACAGCATTCTGCTACTCCCAGCAAGATGTACAAGAGAGGAAGTCTCTTCTGAAACCAAGAGCTGAAGTACTTCTCAAACATCCAATCTCAGATGACAAGAAAAAAGATGTTGACGATTCATTGAAAACTAGTAAAACTGTTTTTGGAGAAGACTGGTGAGATAAAGATGAAGCTGGTATACATCCATCATTGATAACATGCCCCTGATGTTCAACAGAGATCTATAGGAAATTGCTTGTGATTGTCTAGAAGTTGATACTTGTTTATATGTTCAAGTGTAACAATAACCGCAAAGAACTGAAACTATAGGAAACACCATTCTTACACCAATGTATTATGGAGATTTGAAAGATTTTAAATAACTGTGAAGCAAAAAAATGAGAAATGATATCCACCTAGTAAGTCCACTGTGATAGAGTTTACACTCTCTCAAGAACAACACAGTGCTTTGTGATCTGAGTAAACTATGATTTAATGATCCAATAAATAATTCTTAAATTTGTTGAAAGCTCATTATATAGCTAAAAATCGTTTGCTGTACATTTCTGAAGACCTTACAAAGCTCTTTGGCAAATGCTATGAATCTGTGTTGAACATTCACATCAACATCTTTCCTCTGAAATAAATATGTTCCTACACCTGTGTCACTGCTATCAGTCATAAGGTAAAAATGCATTGATAAAGCTCGCCTGTATACAATTTTCCTGATCTCTTCAAAAGCCTACTGGCAACTATTTTTTATTTCTTTAAGAAATTTCCCATACAATCTACAGAACCCAAAGAATGATTTCAATTGCTTTTTAGTTTTTGGAATGAGAAATTTTAAAATGGCCCTAATGTTTTTCTTTGTCAGACGAAATTCCATTCTCTGAAATGCTGTGCCATAGATACTTAAGATTTTTCACAACTAATTTACAATCAAATTTTAGAAATTGATCTCTTTTCCTAAAATTTTATAGACTTTCTTTAACAATGCAATATGTTCCTTCCCATTTTTCCCTGAAATTAAATTATCATCTACACAAACAGTTAATTTAGCAAGCAAAAAATTTCGTAAATCAGAGTTTTAACCACAAATAAATTCAGCAACAGATACATTAAGTACAACTGAATCCATACAATATTGCTAACATTTACCCCTATTACAGATAAGCAGTTTATTTTCTAGAACCATGTTCAAGAGGAGTTTGGTGAAATCCAGAAGTAAGATCTAAAGTAGTCATGAATTTAACATGTTCAAATTTGTACAACAATTCATCAGTATTCTCATGATGATTAATTGCTCTCTGTAAAAATTTATTGCAATATCTAGAATCAACAACAAGCCTTATGCCCCTGTCTTTTTTAAAAAATCAACAACAAGAGGTTTGCTGAATTTACTACTGTTCCCCTGTCCTATCCTCTAGCTTTTCACTTTTTGCAACTATCGCTCTACCACTTCTGGTTCTGAAAAAGAAGTACCCTGTGAATTTATAAAGATAGGTTGTTACAGCTTCAGCTTTAACCTGAACTCTTAATTTCTAACTTCCCTGGTATTTCATAAAATACATCATAATATTCACACAGTATTTCCTTCAGTTTTATTTTCCACCCCACATGTAAACTTTCAGCCACTTCTAATTTGGCCTCTACAGTTCTACTACCTTGCTCACCAAACAGCACATCCCCTGTCTAAAGTATGAGTTACCCTCTCGTCTGACTATTCCTAGTTGCACAATTTTGAATAACTGTTTTTGTTATTAAAGAAATTCTGGTTGTAGGACTTGTAAATACCACCTTGACTTAATAATCCATTCCAGTCCCAAAATAATATCTTCTCTCAAATCTGGTAATGCTAAACAGCCTTGTGAGAATTTAATGTACTAAATCGTATTATTATTATTACCATTGTTTTAATGTTCTGGCACTTGACTTATTGTCATTTTCCTTCTTGCTTCCCAATGCAGTGCTGTTAAGTCTGAATTACAGTCACTTAATTTTGTACAGTCTTTTAAATATATTTCATTTTCTTCCAATATCCATGACAGTTGCAAAAATAGTCTTTCTTTGGGTGATATGTTTTGGGCCATCACATCCATTTTCAGACCAAAATTTGATTTGATTTGATTTAATTTATTATTGGTCCTGTAGATCATACAATTTGTACAGCAAAGCACATCAATTCAATTCAATTCAATTTATTAGCGTCCTTGTGGTACATCATCAAAATGACATAGGACTTGTCAATAAACATTACAATTTAAAATACATGTACATGAAAATTTATAATTGAATTTACTTGTCACTTAGACATTATAATTTTAATAGAACTATAAGAACATTAACATAAAAATATACAAGTAGGATAACAAAAAAAAAAAAAAAAAAAAAAAAAGCTCGTGATTCTCACAACAAAGATTATTTCCATTCTTGCATTAACACTGTTTCACACTTCCATAGAGACAGCAAGTATTTAAATGTGAGCAATTACACATATTTATTATGGCAGGGAAATATTAACTGCACTTTTATTGTTAATGATTCATAAACTCTTCAGTACTGTAAAAACTATTGCTCAATAACATGTTTTTTAATTCTCTTTTAAATATGTGCAGTTTTGGTATTATTTTTAGTTCTTTGGGGAGAGCACTGTAGAGGATTTTGGGGTGGTATAGTACACTTTTGTGATGCATAGCTGTTTTATGAATTTCTCTATGGAAATCATTCCTATTCCTTGTTTCATAGTTGTGAAATTCCCTGTTTAATGTAGAAAATTCCTCGTGTTCTTTTAAGAAACATATGCTTTCATATATGTATAAGGATGGTAGTGTCATGATTTTTAATTCTTTGAAAGATGCCTACAAGAGTCTCTATATCCTATACCTTTTATTATTCTGACTACCTTCTTTTGTAGTCTATATAAATGTTTTGTTAGACTGTTGTTCCCCCAGAACTGTACACCATATCTTAATAAACTGTGCATGAATGAGAAATAAACACATAACACTGTTTTAATATTACATGAGCTTTTAAACATTCTAAGTATATAACATGTTTGACTTAATTTTTTGTTCAATGATATTACATGCTTTTCCCATCTTAAGTGTTCATCAAACCATACTCCCAAGAATTTAGTGTATGATGCTTGTTCAATCTTACACTTACCCAGTTCTACTGTAAGGTTAGTTTTTATTTTATTTGTAATATGTCTGAAGTTGATCCACGTTGCTTTTTGGCATTCACAATGAGTCTGTTTTCATTAAACCATCTGTCTGCTTCATCTGTTGCTAATGTGACTTTTTCCTGTAAGTCAGCTTCACTATTTGCTTTAACAAACAAACTTGTATCGTCAGCAAACAGTACTGCCTCTGCTTCAGATAGTTGACTTGGTAGATCATTGATAAATATTAAAAACAGTAATGGCCCTAATACAGATCCCTGGGGTACTCTGTACAAAACTCTCTCGAATCTTGATGAATATGTCCTATCTGCATGGCTTATCTCCACCTTCTGATACCTGTCCAACAGATATGATTCAAACCATTTGTGGGCAACTCCACGTATCCATAGGCATATAACTTCCTGAGCAGTAACTTATGGTCGATGACATCAAAGGCCTTTGATAAGTCTAAAAACAATCCACAATTTAATTCCTTTCTATTTATGGAATTTAGAACAAGTTGCAAAAAATTGAAGATGGCGTTTCAGTTGATTTATTTTTACAGAAACCATTTTGCGCATTAACCAATATTCTATTCTTCATAAGAAATTTGTATAGTCTATGATACATTATCCTTTCTATTATTTTTGAGGTACCTGACAACATTGATAAAGGCCTGATGTTACTAACATCATATTTATCACTGTTCTTGTAAAGTGGCTTTATAGTTGACATTTTAAGTTTTGATGGAAACACCCCTGTCTTAAAAGATTCATTTATAATTTCAGTGAGATGTGAGGCTATGTTTCTTGCACTTTGCTTAATGACTTTGTCAGGAATCCCATCACACCCACATGACATTTTATTTTTTAACTTATTTACAGCATTTAGTACCTCTGATTCAGTTACTGGATAAAGGAACATTGTCATGTTATTCATGGGGATTTTTAGCTTGCTATCGGAATTGCATTTAGTTTTGATTAAATTTATGGCTATATTTGTGAAATGTTTGTTAAATATGTTGGCAATCTGAAGTGGGTCCTTAACAATTTTACCCCCACTTTTAATGACAAAGCTGTTATCTTTTCTTTTGTGTCTACCTATATTTTTATTTATTACCTCCCAAGTTGACTTCATTTTGTTGTTACCTTTCTCAATATATGAATCATTATCAAGCTTCTTAGCTGCAATTAATACTTTCTTGTACAGGCTTCTATAACATTTCACATGTGCTTTCAGTGCTACATTCTTCCTGGCTGATATGATATGATATGATATAGGACAAGTCAATTTGAAAAATTATGTTCAGATGATATATGACGAGAGATGACAGTAGTGGCACACAACTCACATAGCAGAATACATATAAGATATACAGACAAAATATAAAAAAGGTGGTGTGTGATGAGAGATGATGGTGGTGCATACTGCACATAGCAGAGTACATATAAGAGATACAGACAGAATATGAGTAACAAACAATAATTAAATTATCTTACTAAGTAGAAATATCTACAAGTGAATATACAGCTTATTACAAGTAATTAAAATATTGTGGTACATAGTTCACATAGCAGAATACATATATACAGACAGAATTTAGATAAGATACAATAATTAAATTATCTTACTAAGTAGAAACATCTACAACTGAATAAACAGCTTATTGCAAGTAATTAAAATTTTGTTTCAAGAAATTCATGTACAGAATAGAAACAGTGATTTAGTAGCAATTCCTTTAATTTAATTCTCATTATTTTTGGGTTTTTGCTTGGTTTTATGTCTGTTGGGAGGTGGTTGTATATTTTAATGTCCATACATTTAACACCATTTGCATATAATTTTGTGTTGTAGGCTATAATTTGAACTGTGTTTTGTTTCTGGTTTCGTGTGTAGAGGTCTGCATTTCTGTCGAGGGCGTCCAAGTGCTGTACTGTAAAACAAGCTAGTTCCAATATATAGAGGCATGGCAGTGGCAGAATTTTTAGCTGTTGAAATAGTGGTTTACAGTGTTCAGTTCTTTTTTTACATTTCATTATTCTTAGTACTTGTTTTTGTAACTTGAAAATTGTGAGAGAATCAAAGCTCTTTCCCCAGAATATTATTCCATAGCTCAAGACAGACTCAAACAGGGCATGGTACACCAGCTTCAAGGTATCTACACTGGCTGTGTCTTTTAATGATCGTAATAAATAGAAGGTTTTACTAAGCTTTTGCGACAATGCCTCAATATGTGGTTTCCAATTTAGTGTGTTACTGATGGTAAGTCCAAGAAATTTGGTCTCCTGCCTGTTCATAATGTCATCTTTGCCAATAACTATAACTGCATTGAAGGGGATTAGATTTTGTCTAGTATGGAAGTTCATACTTACAGTTTTTTGAGAATTTATGAGTAGTTTATTTGCTTCAAACCACAATTGTAAATGACAAGTAGTTTCATTAACCGCATCTTGCAATGTGTCACCTCTACTGGTTATCAGGATGTTTGTGTCATCCTGACACAGAAAGAAGCTGGCATTTGGTATGGGTTCTGGGAGATCATTTATGAACAATATGAAGAGAACAGGGCCAAGGACAGATCCCTGAGGGACGCCATTTGTAGTATGTAGTATATCTGACCTGCAGTGCCTGAATGTCTCTGATTTTCTTATTTCTACATATTGCTTTCTTTGACTAAGGTAGCTATGGAATCAATTTTGGGCTACACCTCTAATCCCATACTTATGGAGTTTCATAAGCAGCAGCTTGTGGTCAACCATGTCAAAGGCATAAGTGTAATCACACAGTCCACCAATGTACATGTGAGTTATTCATCAATAGAAATCATTAAATGAGTACAAGATGTCAAATTTCATATGAGCATACAATGTGTTTTATTTCCAGTCGAATGCAGCAAGTCTTTTCCTAAAACAAAGTTTCAACAATAAATAAATTGTGCAATAGTGCATTAAGTGAAGTTGATTCTATACAATACTGGTAACACTTACCCTCATTAAGAAAATCAGTATATTTTCTACAATTTTTCTCAGGAGTAATTGTATACTCACATGAAGTTTAACATTTTTTATTCTTATAATGATTTCTAGTGATGAATAATAAACTTTTGTTTACTCACACATACACTGGTGGACTGTTGCTTACACTTACCTCTAAGGTTATGGTTTGAAAATGGACATGATGGTCCCAAACTAGTCACCATGAAGAAATGTCTATTATTGCAACTGTGATGGATATTGGAAGACAGCTAAATGATTTAGGCAACTGCTTACAATAAGCAGGAACTCTGACATCAAGTCTCAATCTAGCACAGATTTTCATTGATCACAACAAATTTGTTAACTATTATGTTATGTCAGCCACATACTATTCTGCTGATCTTCCAGATTCATCTTCAAGATTCATCCTCCACACATCAAATCCATTCACTGCCTTGAACTGAAAATGAATGACATCAAAAGAGAAGACTGTTTATGAGTTTCAAAATATTTTTATCATGAGCAGCTTTGTTTGGGGAGGAGGGGGGGTGCAGTGCAGTAATAGTACACCCCTCCAGATTTTTTTATTGTTTTTCAAAGTGTAGGCTATTTTCTACAATAACCTGGCACATGGGCTCTCAGATGTATGTATGTTAATACTTCTTGTTCTATAGCACTGAAGCATGTTGTTGCGCTCTTAAGGTAGAGGACTGGTTTGATGCAGCTTTCCATGCTTTATCCTCTACGAGCCTCCTCATAATTCCACACTAACAGCAACCCACATACAGTTTAATCTTACAGTAATCAAGCCTAAGTCTCCTTCAACAATCCCTCTCTCCCCCCTTATCACATTGATGATTGTTTGGTGCCTCAGGACGTGTCCTCTCAAACAGTCCTTTCATTTAGTCAATATCGAGCACTTCTCTATTTTGTTGTATACGGTTGCTGTTGGTTTTTCAGTTGTGACTGGACTATTTATTTTTCTGTGTACGTTTTGTGTACCGGTATGCTATTCTCAGAAATGTTGTAAGAAGATAAACTAAACGAGAAGGAGCACAGGTGTTCTGAACCTAACAATATATGTAAATTGCGTTTGATGCAGAAAAATTGTAAATATTTTCTGAGCGGAAATTGGTGTTTATATTCTGGCGGTGATATAATTACTGGTACTGATTTTGAGCTTAATGAACTCTCAATTCTGGAGGCGGTAAGTAAATATGACTGATTTTTTAAGTTGTTATTTATGATGTCCGTCAAGTTTTATTTAGTTTTAAAACTGCAGTTGCTGTTGTGCCCTCATTTTTAAGTATAATTATAGCGCGTTTGATTATCGCGGTCTTAAACGATTTGCCTCCACTAATGCATGGCAGTTGTTAGCTGTTGTAATTTTCCAGTTAATGGCATTTTTATGGACCCACTGTTTTATTAAATACGGTACATAAACATTAAATCACTTTGGCGCTGTTCTGCGTACTTTTATCTGATGCAGATCTTGCATCTCTGTCAGTAAAATACCGGTATCGTAAAAGAAAGTACCTGTATTACAGTGAACCGTACTGCATTATTGGTCATAACTATATTATGTAATTATGTCTATCGTAACGCTAAGTCCTGTTAATAATGTATCCACGACACTTGACTATCATATAAGTTAATGCTACAGTATGTAGCCTATTATACGAAGCCAAAGGGTTCTAATCTGTATAGGCATTGAAATGCATCAACGTATAAATTTCCTCTCAAATCTTGAAACCAAAAATTGTCATCACAAGTCGAGAAGACGTATAAAACGAATATAGTTGCCAAGCATTTCTATTTGAAGTTCGTCTTCAAGATACATTTTTTATTTTATTACATGGGGGATAATGTACAAGAACAGGCGTTGGTATCCCCTGACCCTTCGTATCTTTTTCCGCAACAACAATGCAACTGATGCTTCACATCTTCCATATTTACACAGGATCCTCTCAGCAAAAATGGTCTTCCATGATAACCATCAGAATGGTACGAACGAAGCATCACTGGACCTACATCTCTCTTTAGATCAGTTATGAAATACATCCAGCATTTCATCACAGGAATATTCTTTACATCTTCTTCATCTTCAACGAAAATACGAACACTGTCTTGTAATCTACAATATAAATTTGGATGACTTTTCAGCTCGTCTATAGTTTTCATCATGCGCTCATCTACTTCGTAAATTTCTCCCAAAATTCTGTGTCCCATACCTTCTCGATGAATAAGGAAGGGAATGTTGTACTGAGTATCTATAATAAGCGGATAACGCTTCACAGTCTGAGCTGTAGACACAAATTTGGAGGTTCCATTTGTCTCATATTCAAGATAATGGTGTTCTGGTTCGTCCCTCTTCAGAGTGCCATAAACGAACAAGTAGAATGACATATTCTATCTTGTCACCACTGAAATAAAGATTCTGAAAATATTTAGTTCCATAGAAGATAACTCCTGCTGCATTCAAGGTTTTTCTTTATTTGTTCATCGTGTATTGTATGGCAGAATCCTACACTGGAAGTCTTGGTCTCATAGTGTTGATAAAGCCATTTAATACTTGACTATTAAGTTTTGTATTGACTACGACGAACAGGCGATTCAGGACTACTCAGTATAATTAATCCGCAGTAGATTACAGGTTACTTCCTTAGATGAGCGATAAATTTTAGAGCACACAACTAGTTTTGAACAAATGAGTGACTATACCACCACGCTTTACATTATGAATGGTTGTACTTAACAAGAAAAAGGTGTGTTATTCACACAAACCAAATTGACTCTCGGCGCCGTGGCTGATGGGAGCAACCGTAAATGTACTTCCCATTTGTCCATAGAGTTCCACACTATGAGTGCTTTGCCTCTATAAAAAAAAGTTTCCGTATCTCTTGCTCCTTGCCCTATAAACACAGCACTGCGAGTGTAGAAAGTAATTAGAAACGTAGAGCTTACCGAGGAGTCAAATCACTGTACTATCAATAACAAAAACTGCCAATTTTTTATTCAATGTCATTTATTTTCCATGCGAAGTACAAAAAAATTGAATATGAAACACATATTCACATCCGACTAATAATCTGCGGAATCATTTGAATGGTCTGTGATATTGACGGGCCTAATTTCATTTATGGCGATTTTGCTACCATCTTACTCCTA
The DNA here is from genome assembly GCF_023864345.2 of Schistocerca serialis cubense. Taxonomy (NCBI): domain Eukaryota; kingdom Metazoa; phylum Arthropoda; class Insecta; order Orthoptera; family Acrididae; genus Schistocerca; species Schistocerca serialis. The sequence goes on along the minus strand of NC_064638.1, from coordinate 556,636,895 downwards.
ACTTTTCACTTCAGAATAGCGCTCACTTGTAACACCACGAACTTGTATAGCCGTTGTGCTAAACTGAGTAGACTGCCCACTATTAAACACCTTTACTTCTTATTGGATAATTGACAGCGTTGCAGAACAAATATATGACAAATGTTCAGAAAAATGTGCATTATTCAGAATCGGGTACACTAAATATCAATAATGGTTATTTTCTACTTAAATGTTATATTTTGATATACATTTTCATTATCGTCATTGTTTTGTAATAACTAATCTGCGCTGCACTTTTGTGAGGTGCGAGGGGCCTGCTGCAATCAAAGAAGTACGAGAGACGGCAAGGACAAGCAGTTTGCATACTCTGTGCAAAACTCAATTTAGCGTTGACTGATTCTATGAAACCGTGTCGATCTGACGATTTCTCTGCGTTTGACTTTACTGTTTATAGTATGCATATTTATGTGTTTATATTTTATTTTAATTCTTAATAAAATAACAATAATCTTCTAGCAGATTAAAACTGTGTACCGGACCGAGACTCGAACTCGGGACCTTTGCCTTTCGTGGGCAACTGCTCTACTGGCGGAACTGAAGCTGTGAGGACGGGTCGTGATTCGTTCTTGGTAGCTCAGTTGATAGAGCACTTGCCCGCGAAAGGCAAAGGTCCCGAGTTCGAGTCTCGGTCCGGCACACAGTTTTAATCTGCCAGGAAGTTTCATATCAGCGCACACTCCGCTGCAGAGTGAAAATCTCACCCCAATAATCTTCTACTTTCTGCTGGCCGCTGAAGTACCAGACCGGCCACATTGCAGGCCAAAAGGTTACACCCCTCCACACTGTAATGTGGATGTCTACTAAGTCTGAAATGAGTACCAGGAGTAACCCTGGGACCTAAGCGACTCACTGACTACCTGTCCGCGCAGACAAAGGCCTCAGTGACAGGCCCTATCCCGCAAGGGCTGTCGTGCTAGTGGGTTTGTGTTATAAGGATAAGCTATTCTAACGAATATCCTCAAAATATGTAATCGTAACATTAATCGATTCTTCCTGTATTATAATATTTTTTAATTAATTTTCAATTTTTAATTCTGTAACAAAATGCCAGTTGGATCTATATCAGGTATTATATACTTAAAACATGCACAGTGATTGCAAAAGGCAACAATGTGAACACCTTACTAAAGGAAAATAACACATTCGTACTAATTAAAATGAAAAAATCTTCACAAATCAGAGAGTTGTAATTTATTGGAGAAAGAACTATGGGCCGGCCGAAGTGGCCGTGCGGTTCTAGGCGCTGCAGTCTGGAACCGCGAGACCGCTACGGTCGCAGGTTCGAATCCTGCCTCGGGTATAGATGTGTGTGACGTCCTTAGGTTAGTTAGGTTTAACTAGTTCTAAGTTCTAGGGGACTAATGACCTCAGAAGTTGAGTCCCATAGTGCTCAGAGCCATTTGAACCAAAGAACTATGCAAAGATTTTTTTATGAACAGAACTACAAAATTACTCACTTAGCTTACCAAATAATGATATGTTAACTTTCAGTGTAAAATACTTTCTTGTTTTTTTTTGTTTTTTTTTTTTGCAGTTTTAGTAATATCATTATTTTTAGTCATTTCTTTGTGAACATGGATAATTTCCAAATCATTCAATCTTTTTTGTGTCGTTGACTGCAAAAACGCTTTCAGTCGTCTGAGTGCTAAAAAGGCCCACTCAGAGGTACAAAAAGTAACAGGTATAGTTAAAAATCATCTGAACAAACTTCATAAATTCTGTGAGCATTTCACGCTTGGGACCAGTGATTTCTCTACTTAAAATATTTGTAATGATTGACAAGTTGGCCGTTTCCACTTTCTTCGTTCTGCACACGTGTCTTTATCAAAGTCGGCCCCAGAGAAGTGCAGAATTCGATTATCCCCAATTTAACTGATAGCAAAAGCTTCAAATTGTGAAATAAGTTCCAGAATTTTAAGTCACATCTACGGTTTACCGAATTCAAAGCCACATCATTTATTTCAAAAATTATTTGTCTGTACATTTCCTCCGGCGTTTAATACGTATCAGGAGCAATACCTTCGTTGTAGCATTTTGGCAAAACTGGTTCATCACTGTTAAGTTCCTCCTCTTTCCTAATGGTTTCATCCCACAACTCAAAAAATATATGCCTTTGTGAAGTTAAACTCGCGGGTAAAGTTTCCACCAATGTTTTGATTTCTTGGTATGACAATGTTTCCTTGTGAAAAGAAGAATAAGTTGCTCAGCCCTAACGAAAACTGAAATTAACGTTTTCAGGGAAATAAGAAGCCTGAATTGATGTAGGTTTGAAAAAATCCACTAGACTTTCCATCGACTTCACTTTTTTCTTCTGTCAGATCTTCCAATAATTTCAAGAGAACACCATAATTACTTTCCAACGATTTTAGTGATTGTCGCCTGACACACCACCTAGTAAGACAGAATCGTCGCGAATTCAGCCTGTGATTATTTTCTACACCATTTTCGTTGTCTTCTTGTAGCGATTGAAACACCGCTAGCCTCTTTGGTGAATGTCTTACAAATGATATTAATTCACGAAGAATCACCGGAAAGTCTCGCACATAACACCTTGCATCGCTTCTTCTATTACGAAATTCAAATTACGCCCCGGACAATGAAGAAATACAGCTCTCGGCTCCAACTGAGTAATCCTACTTTGTAATCCTGTTAAATGTCCAATGAAATTGCTCGCACCATCGTGACACTACAGTATTTAATGTCTTATGACATTCTGACCGAATTCAAACAGATCTTTATTGACATTGAAACAAATGGATAGCAGTTCCTTCTCTGATATTTCGGAAGTCTCATCTACAATAAGAGAAAATATATTGCCTCCTTAGTAGATTTCACAAAGTTTTGCTGTATATCGTTGGATAATAACTAGACAATTCATTCAATGCATAGTGAGAAACCTACTTATATGAAGTTCGGTGCAGCTAAGATTTCAAGTCAGGAGCATCTTCTGCTCTAAGCAACTGCAACTGATGAATATTTGATGCTTCATTGGTGTGGCCACGAATGGCTATTCCCTACTGACGTAAAACCTGGAGGGACGTTACTAGCTTTAAAATCGCTTTGCGTGCTTTTTTCACATCTTTTACTTTGTTTGTTGAGATAAGGCATGACACATTTGTACCTTGTTCCGTAGTTGCCGAGCAGTCACGGACGAACGGTGTAGTGTAAATTTTTCATTAACTCTGATACGTTCAATTGCCTTTTGCCACTGGGAAAATCCATTTCGAACAAATGCGTTACAAGAATCCCTGTCTGCAGAAGTATCAGTTGCCGACGGAAGCACTATACTGGGCTCAAAAGCGTTTGTACACACATCACAGAACACTTTGTCCAATTCTTTGTCGTAATAAATCCAAGGAAGTGTGTATTCCCAGCCTTTATGGTACGACCTGCCTGACGGTTCCCTGACACGTCTTGGATGTGCTACAGGAACTGGCAGGGTTCCTTATCTTGTGGCTGAACGTGCTTATCGCTATTGGCAGTGTTAGTAATGCCCACCTGTGATTATGACGACAAACGTATGACTTTATCCATAGAAACTAGGAAAATGTTCGAATTCGAAATTATATATAGAATCAATACTCAGTACTGTGTTTCAGCATCCCACATGCGTCCGGTAGTCGCCCAACGTTTGAAAAATGCGAAAATTTTGCCCGGCGAAGGGCTTTTGCTTCACGCATCCTGTCAGTAGACTCTCTACTTTGTTCTAGCGATTAATGTGGTAACACTCCTTCAGCCTACACTATAAACTCCCGCGTCCGTCAAAGCCATTGTCTCAACGAACGAAACTATAACAATACAGATTACGTGAAAAAAAAACATCGCTGAAATCTTAAACCACACCGCTGTTATGTTAAAAAAATAGCTACTGAGGTATTCTGTAACAATCGGCTTCCTTGTGTCTCGGATTATTTTTTATTGCTCAATACTGGCAAGCAGGTGTTTTAAAATAATTGTTGACGAATGGAGTGGGCGTATTATAATGTGACACTGGTAAGGCAACATGAAAGCAAGCTGAAAAGACGGGATTCCATTCACAGTATAGTGCGACTGTTGTTCTGGGGAAAGCTTTTGACTTGGCCAGAGAAAAGCAAGGAACCGGGGAGTGTGTTGCGGTTGCCTATGCACAGAGACATCTGAAACAAATATATGTTTGAGAGGTCAGAAATTTTAACTCCCATCTTAGTGTTTCAATATTGATTACGTTTTGATAACGACAAGAGAAAAATATGTGTCTTAGTTTGTTTTCATCAAACTAAAAATTTTGTGGGTGTGGCGCACCGACAAGATTATGTAAGTGGGTGCTCGAGGCATGGCGCACCCACGTTATCGGCGGGCATGCATGTAAGAGATTCACAAGAAGACAACTTGATCCAGAAACTGCAATCTGCACGTTAAGGACTAAGTTCAGAGGTCCAAACTAAATAAATATTCGTCGACACATGTCACTTGGTCCACTTATATCAAGGTGACCTATACTACAGTAAACTTCAGATGAAATGTGTGAAAAAATGAAGCCCATTTACCGACCCGATCAAAAGATACAGGCAACTAAATATCGGCGAATATGCGCCGTATATTAATTTTCAGATGTTATCCTATACATAGCTAAGTAAACACATTAATATTATCTTTAAATCAAAGAGTCCGTGGAAATGGGCATCTCTTGCTCAAAGCAATTTACGTTATTACTGAAAGGCACATGATGTGAAAGTTTACATCCTGTGATAAAACAGAACACTGGCATCTCAGGCACGCCCTACAGCGGCCTCGTCAGACTTAAAGCGGGTAAAGTAAAAATAAATGTGCCATCAAAGATATTAGAATAATGAAAAAGGTAAACATAGTGGTGATAACACCCCAGCTTATGAAAAACTTAAGATCCAATTATGTTTCAAAAGTGTACATCCATTGGAGTGAAATATTTCAAACATACTATCCTACGCACAAATAGATGACAGATTGAACAAAATATACTTATGTTTGCAGTAGAACTGCAAAGTCAAGGCTCTTTGTCCAATCAAATAAATTCAGCACAAGAAGAAACTAACTTGAAAAGTCAACACCAGATTAAAATTTGGTGTTCTGTATGGCATAAAGAAACGAATGTTCGTATTCGACGTACCTTATTCAGAAATTATAAAATAAGCATCTGATATATGATTAAAAAATCACATTGTCAGAGGCTGAGACTGGTATGTCGTTCGCAGTGTTGCCTGTTTAGCAGACCTTTGATTGATTCTGGCAGATTTGTGTTCCTAAAATATTCCTCTCAGACGACAGACGAAAATCTGGCAGATTTCTTTCTCGCATTGCTGTATTTTAATAAATAAAACAGAATTAAATACGCGGTGTCTGCTCTTTCTTGTGTTACTGTACTTTAATAAATAAAACAAAATTACACATTTGGTGTCTGTTCTTTTGGAAATGTCCGAAGGAACAGACACCATCTCGATTAAGCAGCCACTGTGAATCAAAACACAAAGGAAATAATTACACTAGCTGCCACTGGCACCGACACAAATTTTCAGCTTCCCCCATACATTTAAATCAATGCCCTCTGGCAGCTAATGTCATTAATTCCTTTGGTCTTGTTTCATAATGTCTGCAGGATCAAAATGGTGTCTGTTATTTCAGAAGTGTCCGTAAGGACAGACGCCACATACATAATTAACGCGAGGACGGCGAATGATCACTTCAGTCCAGATGCCCACTACACTCGAATTCTTACAGGTATCTGCGAAATGCCATAAGTAATTATTATAATGGACAGGGTGCACTAAATCAGCAGTGTGTGGATATGTTGAGAATTTGGGTGTGACAGGAGGGGTGCTGGGATAGTCTGTGCACTTACACTATCTGCTGTGCCCAGATGGCGTAGTGGTCAGCACATCTGCCTCGTAGGGAGGAGACCTGGGTTCGAATCCTGGTGGCACAAATACTTTTAAATCAATACTCACTGGCAGCTAATGTCATTAATTCCTTTGTGTCACAGTTAAATAATTTAATTTAATTAACTTAATTCACATTTTATTAAATTGTTACCGCTCAAAGACGAAGTTAATATTCTGGATGAACAGAATAAATAGCTTTATACATTATTTAACGATCAGTATTCCGATCATTATTGCCTACTGTGTGATGCATGACGCTATAACAAACTGAAGCTTGCTTGCTTGCATACAAAATCGCACTTGTTACAATATAACTTGCAGTGCATTTATTTAACTCCTTTCACTTTGAGTAATAAGTCAGTTTTCTGAGAGGTGTGGACGTTTTGTTACAAAATGCCGACGAACCTCCATACACGCAACAATTTGGGGAATGGATTCAAAAGGTGCCGACAGATATGACATAGCTACGATCTCACTTTTGTCAATGTCTTCTCAGCAGGAAGTACTCGCGACTAAGAGATCATTCTAAATCCGACAAGCGTATGAAAGCGGTTAAACCACTTTCTTGTGCTACACGATGTAAACTTCATTTTCAGCGTAAAGTTCCATCAGTCACAACAGCTAGAGCCAAGATCGGAGTAACATTATTTATGAGCATTTATTGTGCTACGCAGTTTTTGTTCATATTAGCGAGCTGAACAAACGATGTTTCCAAACAAGAGATCTGAAACTATATAGTACAAAATGTATTGAAGCGACAAAAGATTTAATCATCCGCGATTTAAAGGTTTGTTGAAAAATAGTGTTGGTAATAGTTCGTACGGCATACTTGTGGACAACACCGAAATTACTATTACAAAACAATTACGTGTTTGTATTTCAAGGGATGTGGAGTTCCAACATTTCTGAAACTGTTAGCGATTGACTCAGGTGATGCAAAAGCTATATTAGCTGACTTTGAACTGAATTTGCAGAAAATGCTTGCCATAGACACAGGTAGCGCATATGTAATGGTGAGTAAAGACATTGGAGTTTATGCTCTCCTTAAGCAAGAAATTCCACACCTAATAGTCATACGACGTTCTTGTCACTCAATCCATTTGGCCCTTTCTCATTCTTGTAAAGAAAAATTACCAGCCCATTTAGAACTCATTTATCCAGAAATACAAAATTGGCTTCACCGCTTCTAGATAAAGCAGAAGGCCTACAATGGTCTGCATAGTACACTTTGTCATGGTGATCCTTAGAAGATAATACACAATGCTGTAGAACGCTGGATCTCAATTGACTCCGTCGAGGTACTTAATCAGGGGGGGGGGGGGAGGGGGGGGCTCTAACAGAGTACTTTAGGGACGCGTCAGTGAATGAAAACTGCTGTACCGCCGATTTTATAGAATCTATAAAGACAATAGTAACAAATTGATTTTCATATTTCTACGACCAATTCTGCGACACTGCGACGCAGTTAACAAGGCGCTTCAGTCTAGATCTGCCAACCCCATTAGATTGTAAAAGGTTGTCAAGAAGACCTGCTTTTTGTAAATGGTAGAAATTTTCTTCATCCCAGGGGGATATTAAAAGTTTTCTTCATCCCAAGCCACATTTCGGTTCCGCTTCTGAAAAGCAAGTAGGAATTTTGCGACCAGCGATAGAATAAGTGTAGATTTTGAAATGTGAATTCGGAAAATTTCCATGAACTTTATTGTACGCCTTGTCAGTGAGCTCCATTGCCGTCTCCCGAAGAATGTTGAAGTGCTACGGAAGATCTATAGTACCGTAAAATGGGGTGACTTTGTGACAAGTTTTGCATGTTTTCATTCGTACACTGATCAATTTTTAACATAAACTGAAACGGATGGCATCATAAGATAGCTACAACCTTCCTTTACAAGATTATGTCTTCAAAAAATTTGTATCTTTTTTATGAACGACTATATAAAGGGAAAACTCTGTCTTAAAGTCACCCCACCCTGTGGGGTGACTTTGTGACAACATTGTTTTTGGGTTACAAAGTATGGGAAAAAAATAATGTCACAATTTTGACCAATCAAGAAGTATATTTAATCAATGTACATGTGTTTGATGCTTTGGTAGAGCTACATCATTTTTACAAGTGATGAAAAAGGAGCTCCCTAATCTAGATTTTTCACCTCAAAGAACCCTCGCTTTCCTACCGGTCTTGGGGGGTCGATAGTGTACAAAACTTCTTCTTTGGAGTACAGAATAGCATCTTCTTTAGTAGGCCACTTCCAGAACATCTTGGTCCTCTCCATAACGCTGACAATGTAGCGCTCTTGTTTTGCTTCAGTCACCCTTCCTGGAAAAAGTTTCCCTTCAAAGTTCACCACTACAAAATCATCCACTTTGAAAACGTTTTTTTCAGGAGCCATGCTGTCGATTCCCAAGACGTCTTTATCATTTGGAATCACTTTTGTGGGAGACATTTCAGGTTCTGAATCCTCCAAACAGCTGAAAGATTCATCCAGCACGTTGGGGTCACTGGGATCTTCATCCGTCCAGTTCCTCTCTCTGCTGTTGTCTTCATCTGAAGAGCTTTCTTCAGACATCTCACCTGCCAGTACAGCCTTTTCCTTGGATCCGCTGGGTCTGGAGGAAGTGCTGGCTTTTGTGTTCTTCCCTTTCGGCTGTTCCGCCCTACTGGCTTCGATCTCGGCACTGGAGATACTTCTGCCTGCTGGAACAGTGAGCCTTCTCCTTCTCTTGGGGGCCCGGCATCCTGTAACCTCTTCTCTCTTCTTCTGCAGTTCTTCTATGAAGATCTCACCAACCACTCCTGATAAGGACTGTAGGCTCTCTTCCAAGACGGCCTTCGGGAGTCTTTGGAGGACTTCCATTTTGTTAAGCGGAAAAATCCCAGTCTTCCTAAATCCTGACTGGAGATTTTTTATGATGTTCTCCTGCAGCTTGTCCATCATTTTCTTTAACAGACCAGGCAGTTCATCTTTTGGAACTGATTTGCACCGGCTACCAGATGTCGATTGCTTCCAATCTGACAAAATTTCACGCCAAATCAGTTTTAGAACTCTGAATATAGACCAACATCTAGCGGTTGCAGTAGATGTGTCGCATTTGGTGGGAGTGCGATAAATTTTATCCCATACTTTTCACAGAGTCGAATAACCTCTAGGTTAATATGCGAACTCAAATTATCGCCAATAAGAACTTTTTGGCCATCTTGTTGTTTCAGTATGGGGAGCATAAGATTGATGAACCAGTCCTCAAACACTTGGTGATCAAACCATCCAGATTTAGTACGATTGTAGCGGGCTCCTTCAGGTTCATTTTCGGTCCAGGTCGACCACATGTTCTCGGCCTTGTAATTTACGTATAGTGGAGCCAACTGTCCTGCGGCGTTCCCACAGACCATAATCGAAGTACACGCTTTGGAACAATTTTGTATCCGCTCTGGATATTTTGCTCCTCTTCTGACCAACACTTTTTTGCTTCCCGGATCGTCCTGGACGTTCGTTTCGTCGTAATTCCAAATTTTTTCTGGCGGAAGACCCTCTAACTCCTTCTCTAAATGCTCAAAATATGAGTCAATCACTTCAGTATCAGTCGCAGCTCTTGCATATGTGATATTTTTGGCGACACGTTCGGAGAGAACATACTTATGCCGCTTCATAAATGACATGGCCCACTCTCTCCCAGGAAAGTTTCCATTTCCAAACACGGGAACTTTTCTTCCGGTTCGATCTAGATATGATTTGACGACACAGCGCAAATCAAGTAATGTCATTGGGAAACCATAAGATGCCATTGCAATGGAATGAGCAACGAATGTATCCTCTTCTTCTTTTGTAAAAATAAGTTGACCCCCATGCTGTCTTTTAGGTTTGACTGTCTCTGAGTTTGAGGTGGTCGAACGTTTTATCTCTTTGGTTTTGTTCCATAATGTGTTTTGATGAATATTGAACCTAAAAGCAGAGAAAAAGAACGTATAAAACATATATACCAGTATGGTATAATTCAGAAAAAAATACCATACCTTTTAAAAGATGTTTAATAGAAAAAATGCCAAAAATATCAGAATTTTACGAAGGTAGGTTTAAAATTTGCATAAATGCTTCCTTTACAAATGCCAGAAGTTGCAAATTGGTGTAAAAACCCGTTTTATGACAGTAAAGTTTGTAACAAAATAAAGGAATGTAGGTAACTTCCTGGTGTACATAGCTGTATTTTGCTCCCTATTCAAGCAGAAGAATTTGCTTAAAAACGCCAAACAGATGGTCATCTAAACGTCTATTTTAGCCTTACAGTATCAAATAAAACGTTTACTTCCTGTGTGACAGTGTATGAAAAATTAAAGAACTGCCACTAACCTTTCAGATGCTGCTCGCAGGGTCATTTTCTTTGTTAAAACCAATTTAACGGCTTTATCTAACGTCTCTGGAGAGTAATTTCTATAGGCTCTTGCACCCAACTTCCTTTTATAAGACCTCATCTTCTTTTCAGTGCTTGAAAGACAAAAAAACGTGATAAAATATAACCTAAAACCATGGTGGGGTGACTTTGTGACAAGTTGGGGTGTCACAAAGTCGCCACACAAACTGCGTGCATTTCAGTTTTTGTCTCATATGTTCAACAAACATGGCTTGATTTAATCGATATTCTACAATAATTTGCCCAACATATTAACAAACAAATGTACATACCTGTTTTAGTTGCGTCCTTAACATAAACGTTTTCACAATATAAAGTTTCCCTCGTTTTACGAAAACGTAAATAACAGCGTTTCTAAGCAACGGCGTCGGAAGGAACTATGCGTGTGCAGAAGCTTCACCCTGCTGCCGCTACGTGGCGTGGCATGTCTGACAAACGAAATGCGTGGTTCAGCTCTTTCCTGAGACGAGCGGTCGCGGCGCGAGATTTAAAATACGAAAACTCGATCCCTTGTCACGAAGTCACCCCACCAGTCACAAAGTCGCCCCATTTTACGGTACCAGAAAACTGTTTAATAAGAGTAAAGGACAATATCACATAATTAGCTTTGGAAACAGGTATCAGACAGGCCATCCTGTCTGATGTAGAACTCCAGTGGCAGGAATCAACTTTGTGTATGGGAAAATGTGAAAGTCATGGTTGGATTCTGGCGTGAAGTATCAAAATATGAGGATGTGAGTAAACAGAAGCCTTTTAGTGAACTGTGCAGATTGGCTAAGATACTTTTAGTGCTGCCTTGGTCAAATGCAGAAATAGAGAGGCGCTTTAGTCAAAGGAATACTGCCAAAAGTTCGTATAGGAACATTTTTATTCTGACGATTCGTGCCAGCCTTCGGTGCTTCGAAATGTGCTATCAGAACTTCCCGTGCGTCGAAATGTCCTGTCAAAACTTCCAATTTAATGATGGAGTTCTGAAAAAAACATAATATTTGAAATAATTGAATAAACACATAAATTTATGTCTCGAGTTTTCTGCACTACCATGCTTTAAAAAATATGTATTTTTTGTTCCACATGTACCATCCAACCCTGCGACTATAGTAATGGCTTCAGCAGTGACAACACAGGGCCCTCAACATTAATACAATCTGTGGAAGAAGAAGCGGATGACACTGAAATACTTGTTTTTCATAATTAGACAGTGAAATTTCCATTCAAAATAAAATAACAGTGTGCCTTAAATGTGCCATATTTAATATTGTATGCATTATATAAAAGAAAGCATATTCCTCCTACAAATATTTTTTCTGACCAATTTCCAGCAGATTTTGAAAGTTGACAGACTTGGCAACATTGGTCGTTCAGTCGCCTTACAATGGCAGACATTAGTGGTTGTGCCATTTGTTTGTATTAATGACAAGAAAGTAACTTTCAACGACAGATTTTCTGCAAGAAACGCGAATGAAATTGAGGTGGAAGACAAATGCATCGCCTTCCGTGCATTGGACTGTGAGAAGTATATCGATACCAGTATTTTTTCGAACTAGTCGCAGTAGCCCCCCCCCCCCGCCCCCTCCCCCACCGCCACCGTATACAGCGTGTTCATCAGTACAGTTAACACAAGTTTCTGGATCTGAGGACGACACTACTGCTTCGTGTTCAGTCTCTTCCCACGAGCGTGACACTGGCTTGTGGAACATGGGAACGTATCCAGTACTAAGGGCAGTATCTTGACGAAGAAAAACGCGTGCATTTAAGTACCGATAGAGATTTTCCTGCTTGCCTTATTTAATTGAGAAGCGTCAGGCATCCTCAAAACAACGTCAGTACCTGTTAAATGCGTAGGTGTTGAGGACACCATATGCAAATCTAACTTTTGCACTAGAAATAATCATTTTGCTGTTTAGTATTGAGCCTGAAATGTGCAGGATAGAACAACACTGGCATAAGAAGTCAGTGTATACTGGACTATTGCAGTGTACGTGAGCTAACGACAAGATTGTTCGCTCAATTTTAGAAAAGCAAAAGGGAAAGACTGAGCATTTGGCCTATTTTTTTAGGTGAAGAACAACAAATTTATCACTGCATGTCTGACGTGTTTGTCACGCATGTGTCCTGTCCACAACTGGTGGAGTGACCTAAATTATCACGAAAAGAATTTATATCACTGGAACATGGTTATAGATTACCTTCACCATATTTTATTGTTTGAGTGGAGCTGACGGATCATTACAAAACAATTTCATGATTTAGAAGGTACAAGTCATAGTGCCTTACGTAAGATGTTGTGTTCAGAATAGGGAAAAGAGGGAACTGGAAAGTGTAAAATTGAGAAACCACTGTAAATAACACTCCAGATTTCCCCACGAAAGAGAACTGCTCAATCTGTGTAAGAATGGAATTGAATGGGAGTGTGATTCAAAGACAAAAAAGGCATACTTTAGACTTACACTTTCAAAGTTGCGTTTAAACTTTAGCTGTGGGCATAGTGTAGTCTTTTACTTACACAAACTACGAAGCACACAAAGACGCCAGCCCCCAGTAAAAGATCCGACAACAGAACTCACGCAACAAGAGGGAAAAACCTGTGGGATGAAATCTAACGATACCTACAAGACAACTGTGCGCATAGCTTACAGCTGCCTCTGAAGTTACAGTTGACCAACGAACTGTTTATCGGAGGCCCATAGTACTTGGTCTCCATACCAGACATTTAGCTGTCTACCATTTCAGATATTTTCACATTTATCTTGCAGGAGTTTGTGAGATGTCTCTTGTTTCGAGGGGCATTTAATTTTCGAATTTTAGATAGCCGAAATCAATTGACTGCTTAAGAAGTGCTGCAGAATTAATTTGCAGCAACCTGGTTCCCATGGAGCCTTATTGTTGGGCTATAAACTGCTGCTTGCCTCCAGCTGCTTTGGCGAACGAATCACTTGCAGGTGACGACATCCACAGCACGGACAAGCCAGAAATGTCTCCGGATCTGAACCCTACAGCCCTGTGTTCGGCAGGCCGCTGGGGCTTTGTAAGAACTTCGTAAAGGAACCGCAACGGCACCTGCAAACAATAATAAGCTCATTGGAAAAAAAATATCAATCACCTCCTAAAAAGAGCACGCTAGTCGCTCTGAAACGGGTACCAGATTTTTTAAATGGGCATGTGCCAGCCGATTGATCGTAGTCAGCTCAGTAAAACGGGTTATCGTGCTTGGACGTGTCCATGACTACGTTGTGTAATAAGTTATCCGATTTATTCATGTATGAATGCGGACTGTCCGAAGTACAAAGAACAATGTACAACTCACAGCCACGTAATACGGCGTAAGAGCAGTGATCGTCAAAAGATTCTAAATGACAGGCAACTGACACGATTGACACGCTTTATCAACGAGAATCGGCTTCAAACTCGACAAGAATTGTTATTGTCAGAGAGGGCAGGTACATCTCAACCAGTTTCAGAGCAAACTTTGCAAAGAGAGCGCCATGAAGTGGATATCTGGAGTCGCGTACCTAGCAGAAAGCAATTTCTCACGGTTGCACATCTTCAGTGGGCCAAGCGACACAGAAACTGGACAGTAGCTGACTGGAAGAGTGTAGTCCGGTCCGACTAGGCAATGATGCAAGGTGCTGTGTGTACCGACAATCCAATGGGACATTTAACCAAAGCGTATGGAGGCTGTAGTTCTTCTGGTATTGGTTTCTCATGCCATGACTTGGCGCCACTCAATCAGGTTACTGTGAATATGAACCAGGAGGTTTGTTTCATCATCCTCGGTGACCAAGTGTGGCCCTCTCTTATACTTATTCATGATGAGTGCTCTGTGCACACTCCTGTTTTCCAAGATGACAACAGCCATATTCACAGGACTGCAAGTATTCGTTCCTCGGTTGATGAACACTGTGGCACCCTTATGCTCCTTGACCTATCAGCTAAATCATCCAATCTTAAGCCCACAGAAAATGTCTGGAAATATCTGGAACGTGTCTGGAAATATCTGGAACGGCTGGTGAAACATAGGAATCAACATCCCCATGATCAGGTAACTCAGTGGGTTCTAATCATCATTGAGTGGCTTCAGCTGGATATACCGTAACTGAAGAGACTAGTGCACTCTCTTCCTCTCTGAATTGGGAGCTGGTGTTACACGGTCTCCTGGGGGTAACTAATTCTTTTGTCTTATATCGCTTTTAAGTTGGGTTTACACGGACAATTTTTTGGGCAAAATATTCTAATCATCCAAGCTGATGTCCAGTGTAGCTTATAACACTTGATGGAAGGTGCATTGCTCGTTCACCTTTGTCGTTTTTTCAAGTGTTTGGTTCGTACGTAAGTTCTAGGGACACATTCACCAACTATAGCGTAGGGAAATGCCCTCGTCGCCCTGGAATCTCTGTGTCATTAACAGGTAAACTCTTACAGGTAAGATAATACCAGATAAGTTATGTAAACTCGACATGAATTAATCAACATGATGACTTTATTTGAGGATTCAGCTTTAAATTAAAGGTTATTTGAACGGCTTTGAGAAAACATGGAAGGTACACGGACACACTTCTTACTGTATTCCACAGTTCACCCATTTCTAAGGAACTTGTCGTCGACGGTACGTTAAACCGTACTGTTTATTTCTAGTGTATCAAAAGGCACAGTGGTAACACGTTTTTTCTTGTTGAAAGACACAATAGTAATTGTTCTTAGGGAAAAAATTCCAACTGCATGAGTGTTTTTATGACGTGACACAAGAATCTCGCTTATTTGGTGGGCATATTTTTTCATTTAAACTCATTAAACAAAAATCTATAAAAAGAAAAATTCACAAAATTTGAAGCCCACATAAAGAACTATGGAACTCCATACCTGGTTCATTTTCCAGCCTCCGGAATTTACCTGTATTTTCGCGAACGGCAAAGATACAAGATGTTTTGCACAGTAATTGTACTATTTGCAACACAGTTTTCGTGAATATTCTTGAATTTTTTGTACAACCAGACTAATTGGGAGAGAGGATTCGTTTCCTGTGAACGTGAATATTTTGAAAGTAGTATCTTCGGTAGAGCATCACAGTTCGCATCTTTTTTCTACCCACGGACTGTGAAGCAAATGTTCAATTGGCGAAATACTGCAATTTTATGGCCTTCTTTATGATTAACCTGCTTTAACTAAGAACCCCCCCCCCCTCTATCACAGCCCCCCCCCCCTCTATCACAGCCCCCCCCTCCCACGAACCATGTACCTTCCTACGGTGACGGAATTCACATGCTTCAGCGGTACCGACAGTTATGCTATAGGTGCAGCCACACATAAGGGGTATGTGTAGACTAAAAAATGGCTCCTGATGAAGAAGAACACGAATCTACTCATTAGTGTAGCGAGCAACAGGCTGGATTATTGACTGATCTGACCTTGTAACATACGCAACAGCTCAGTTGGCAGCACTACATACAGTAAACACATAAAACCAACACATTCAGTGCTCCAGTGGCGCAATCGTTTAGCGCCCGATACTTGTAGATACAGTGAAAGTGAAGGGTTAAACTGATATGTGCTCGAAAACGCTGAAAGTCGCACATCTTGGTGTACGCAAGCCAGCTAAGCAGAACTCCAGGACGACACATATGCAATAATAAGATCACAAAATCACCACTTAAAGATACTTCATAAATAAAAAGAAGCGAGACGCGTATGACACGGAACGACCTTTATTTAGTCGCATAGATGGACCACATCTCTGAGGATCGGTATTAACTGAACAAGGCTGAATCACAGTGCAGGACACAAATCTCGTATATAAGTAAGAGTACTCTTCTTTATAAACATTCCGTATATGTCGTCAGAATACCTACAGTCTTTAGTTGTATACTCGACCCACTATGGCTTAGATTATTTGTCAAACCATCCGAGCACACAATATTTCATTAAAACGGTGGCTGCGATACTCCCTTTGTCGGCAACCTTAGGGGGATGGGAATATTTCCCCACAAAATGAAAATACTTCCACTGCACGTGATGTTCCGTGCTTCCCGTGACATCACGGGTACTCTTCTAGTTGTTAGAGTGCCAAACTAGGTCATGATGTGATAATGTTAATAGCTGTAGAAAAGACTGAAACACTGAGAATGGCTACGAACGTAGGACAGCCCAATCATTCTCTAGCTACAGAGCTGATTCGCTAAGAAGCGTAAATGTTTAGCGAAATGTATAAGCTGCTCTGTACTCGTGAGTCGTAGAGGCACAACGACATCTCCAGTTGGTGGACTTCACAATTTTAGCGAATGTGCACATGACTTTACAGCGTTATCCTTGTTACAATAACAGCTTAACGACAGTTGTGACTCTCACGCTTAGCACGAACTGATGATATTATTCGGAAGTAGTTTTGTGCCAGATCACATAGCTGTATGAATTATTGATCGTAGAGTCGAAACTGGCGGCTTTCGTAAAGTAGTCGAAGACTTATTTGATGCTGTTCTCCCTGCTAGTCAATCCTGTGCCAGTATCTCCTATCTGGATAGCTTCTCCAATGTACATCCACTCCAACCTCTTTACTACTGTCAAGCTTTGATCTCCCTGCACGATTTTTTGTCCCACGCTTTCCTCAGTTATTAATAACTATTCCTTGGTGCCTCAACAAATGATTTCTTATAGTAGTAAACTTGTACCTTAAATTTATTTTGTTCTCATTTCGATTCAGTATCTCCTAATTAGTTGTCTGATCTACCCATCTGAACTTCTTCTTCTTCTGTAACACCACATTTTAAAAATTTATATTATCTTATTTATCTCTACTGCTTATCGTCCTGTTTTCAATTTTATATAAGGCTCCACTGCACGTAAATACTTTCTGAAAAGACTTCCTAATATTAAAATTATATCAACATTCTTTTTTTTTTACGAAACGATTCTTTTCTGTTTACTTTTGCCATTGTCGGACTAAGTTTACTGTCTCGTAATTACGAAGGGCGTTCAGTATGTAATGCAACACATTTTTTCTTGGTCAATTTCAGTTGAAAAAATGCAGAATTTGTTATGGGACATCGTGGAATATTCTCCCTTCAGCTCCTATAGTTTCATGAACTAGGTGGAGGCACTATACGCCGCCTTCAAAATGGCGTCTGCAATGGAGGTGCGTTCCAAGCAGAGAGCTGCCATTGCGTTTCTTTTGGCAGAAAACCAGAGATTCGCAGATATTCAAAGTCACTTACAGAATGTGTACGGGAATCTGCCAATGAACAAAATCACAGTGACTGTTGAGTGAGGCATCTGTCATCATCGCAACAAGGTCTCGCAAACTGTCCGAGCTCCGGCTTACTGGCCGGCTGTACACAGCTGTGACTCCTGCAGTGTTACAATTGTACGTTGCCACAAAAAGGCAAACGAACTTCTCCTTCTCCATAACAATGCAAGGCTCACACGTCTGCACACTCAAGAGCTCACAAAGCTTCACTGGACTGTTCATCCAGCCTACAGCCCAGGTCTCACACCTTCCGACTCCCATCTGTTTGGCCCAACGAAGGGTGCACTCTGCAGGAAGCAGTACGTGGATGATGTGGAGGTTATTGATGTAGCAAGACGTTGGCTACGACACTGACCAGTAGAGTGGTACCATAAGGCGATACAGGTCCTCCCAGTAAGGTGACACAAGGCCAACGCATTGAACAGGGATTGTGCTGAAAAATAAGTCAATAAAAATCTTCTGGGTTTGAGACCGCACTGTCAACTATAAAATTACGACGTTTCGGCGACTATTGCAAGACGCCTTCCTAGGTGTGTCTTGATCTTGGAACCACTGCTACTCGGTCAAATAGCTTTTCGGTTGGTCTCACAAGACAGAAAGCATGCTGTTCCTGTATTTACACCAAGGAAAATTCTCTGGTAGTATTATGTACCGAACACAGGAGCTCCGCATGGCAGTCAGCCAGCTCACCCCTCAGCTATGGAAGTGGGCTATGCTAGAAAATTATAACTGATTATCCTGATTGACAGTTATTTTTATTATTACAAATGATTCAAACCTGCTCGACATTACACACAATGATAACTTTTGAGGGAAGCTACAGTATTTAACAATCGGAACTGTGGTGCAAAGGCTGTCTGGAATGGTTACAGAATATAATTCCGATAACAGTGTGCAACAATGAAAATAGAATGAAAATAGCCAATTCCTATCACTTCTAATGTGCTGATCGCGAATATCACAAAGACAATTCAAAATTAGCTCTAATTTTCATTTTACACTGTTTTATTACAGTGAGATAATTATATACGGATTTTTATGTTAAGTTTAAAATCAAATATTATAATGGGTTGTCAAAGTCATAATAACAAGTAATAATGGATTATATTATTGTCCCTGGTTTTACTTGTGTCCAATATTTTGGATATAAACATCTTGATACTAATTTTATTGGTCTTTATGTCTCCCTCCTCTTCAACGTCATTGACTTTATTAATGTATTTAATAATTTTTGCACATTTGTTTCCAGATTAACTGCCAGTTGTTCAAGTTGACTGCTACTGAAGTGAACAAAAATGCCACGATTTTGTGTTAACAGTGCTGGCACATTTTGCTATGTGTGTGAAGAAGTGACATTTGCTTCACAAAAACAGCAAATAACTCTATTGATTAAAAAAACTTACAGTTGTTATTTTGGGTGCAAAACAGGTGATCAGGATAAACCCTGGGCTCCGCATGTGATGCAACACTTGGCCAGCAACCTCAGGAATTGGATGCATGGGAAATGACGTTCAAAGCTCTTTGCAATGCCCATGATCTTGCGTGAGCAAACTAACCATGTCGGTGACTGCTACTTTTGTATGGTTCCTCCTATCAAGAAGGGAATATCTAAGAAGAAGAAGCGGACAGTGATCTATCCTAACATTCCTCTCCATACGTCCAGTTCTACATGGGGAAGGATTGCCAATACCTTAACCACCGACACAGTACGAGATTACTTCTGATGGGGATTCTGAATGTCCTGAACCATGTACATCACAAGATCCAGAGTTTCTTCCAAGTATATCACCAACTGATGATCCACAAAAATTGTCTCAAAATGAGTTAAGTGATGTCATTACAGATTTGGAGCTCTGTAAAGCCAAGGCTGAGATTTTAGCATCAAAATTGCAGCGGTGCAATTTTCTGGAAATCAATGTAAATGTTTAACTCTACTTCAGAAGAGAGCAACAATTCACTCCTTTTTTAACATGCAAAAGAGTTTTGTGGCACGTGTGGACATAAATGGTCTAATGAAGGCTCTCAGAATTAATAACAACCCTGATGAGTGGAGACTCTTTATTGATTCGTCAAAGTTGAGCTTAAAACCAGCGATTTTACATATTGGTAATGAGCTTCCTTCTATTCCAGTTGGGTCTCTATATTTTCTATTTTAATATTTTGTGACTAAAGCGTTATCACTTCATATTTATTTTATATGTGACATGCCAGTTTTAAATGTTTTAGTTCTGATGGAGGCACTCTTAGAAGTAGCCGAAACCTAGGTCGTCATCGTAAACATGTCCCTGCAGATGCTGCTCGCCGAACGTGGCCCGCGTTTGTTACAACACGCAACTGAACGTCGGAGGTTTCAAGCGTCAACTTTAGGTTACAATATCTCTGGATGTAATTAACATTTTACAATGCAACAAATGGCACTGATTACGTATTTGTTTATATGTTCAGATGTGCTAACAAAATTAACGTGGTTCCATTTAAAAAAACTTAGGTTTGTGTAAAAAACATACTTCCGTGCATTTTTTTATGGTTTGTATTAACCAATTACACTAGCCCCTCTCCTCACGTTCGGTCTGTGGAATCGATTCGTCAGTATTTGATGTGGTTTACGAAATATATCCAACGGTAATGTTAGATGACTCCCCGTATATATATACTTCCCTTATTGAACCAGCTAAATAAATTACATGTTAGTAGACGAGTGTCGTTCGAACTTTGTACACCCATTAAATTCATTAAAATACATCAAAATTAGTTCTATAACATTTCAAAACACACACATGAATTACTGCTAGTCCAACCTACAGCTTATAGCCCACTTGTCGATAAGAATTACCAAAGTAAACAATGTTATTTCCTTATATAAATATACCCTATACTCGTCTTTAAAACCAATATCAAAGTCAGCCAAATATTATAATGGTCCTGTGCTAGGGTATTACGTTCATCTTGCAGTCCAAAATGTTTGTCATCTTGTGCTGTCACACAGTGAGAAACTTTATGGGACATTGACATAATAGTATACTGAACAGTAGCAATAAACATTCGTATAGGTAAGAAACAGGGGTTGCTATGCTTTCAAAATCACCCAAACGTAATAGCGACTTCATATCAGGGTATTAACTTTATCTTGCAGTACAAAATGTTTGTTAACTGTTACTGATAATTCCAAACATCACAATAGGCATGACACTAGAGTTCATGACAACAGCAGTAATACACAGTCATATAGGTAAGAAACGAAGATTGCTTTTAAAGTCACCAAGGCATATGTTAGAAAGTCTCAGCATAATTTAGCATTATCGGCAGTAGCTTAGTCAGCAAGTACTGTTTAGATATGTTGAGACATGTTGATGTCTGTGTAGTTACAGGTAGTCACAGCCACCATGTTAATCGACCCTTATTGTCCCAATAATATTCAGTGTCCTTTCCGAGTAATGTTGGTCACCACGACTGGGGTAACAGCAGTCACTATGTCAACTGACCCTTATTATCCTAATAGTTTCTACCATGATTTCAGGGTAATGTTGGTTACCAATTGTCACCTACTGGGTGTGCCAGCCACTGGCAGTGTCAGCTACTGAGAAGTCAGCTACTCGATCATGCACCATACATCGTCATTTACTACAGAATAAGTCTGCTATCTGATCTTAAGACTGGGAAGAGAATGGGTCAAAATGTAATTCACACAGACTGTTAATATTGTATGAAATGGATCAGAACATAACGAAACAGAACAGGTCTGGAAAGGAACAGTATGGATAGGATCAGATCGAAATAGACTGAGTCAGAAGGGACTGGAAAGGAATGGCAGAGAATGGATATCAACAAAATGGAGTGGAATGGGTCAGAACAGAACAGAATGGGCTGGAATAGAATGGGTTGGAATGGAGTGGATTGAAACAGAACAGAATGGGTCAGAATGGAATGGTTTGGAATTGTAATATGAGACTGATCAATGCCAGCAAGTCAAGACTTGTTACATCAAACTAAACACTTAGTCAGAACCATGATGCCGAGTGTTTACGTTAATATACTACCCATCACATCACAAGTAATGTCCCTTTACTATGACGTCATTAATGCCACAACCCAAAATGGTGGAGTGTCACGATACCACAGTGTCATTATACCAATCATGAAAATGGAACACCAAACAGCAATATAGTGCCAGTCATGAAAATGAACAGAATTCACGGCATCACAATGGAATTGTACAGTTACGATAATGAAACAGCCACTCAAAGTACATTATTTTACTAGTCATTAAAACAAACGCCACCATGACGTCTTGGATTCACCATCATGGATTATAACATCATCTGAACAATGCCAGTCACCTGTATGTGACACCATGATACCAATGCGGTAAAGGGGGCTTAACTTGTGAAATTATGGATAGGGTACTGACTTGTGCATGTGATGTCATGAAGGTGACTAAGTGTTTTATTGTTATAACAAGTCTTGATTCGCTGGCATCGGTAATTTACCGTTAAGATATAGTACATTCCATTAGTTTCCAACAGGTTTCATTCTGTTCTATCTTTTCTATTCCTTCCCATTCTGTTACATTCCATTACAACCTGTTCTATTACATTCCAATCCATTCTGATTCAGTCCATTCCATTCCAATATATTATGTTCTATTTTGTTCCTCTTCACCTGTTTCATTCCGTTTCGACGCATTCTGTAGCGAATTGTCCCATTCCATTCAATTCTAACATTCTGTTTCATTCCAGTCTGACCTTTTACATTCCACTCTGGTGCAATCTGATCCGATCCATTCCATTCTGTTCCATTATAAACCATTGCATTCTGTTCTGACCTGGTCCATTCCCAGTTTTAAGACCCAGTAAGAGTTAACATACTAACTACCGTAACCCCAATCATGGTGACCATCATTACCCTGAACACATAGGGGACATCATTGGGATATTGAGGGTCAGTTGACAAGGTGATCGCTGTTACCTCCAAATGTGCACACATCAACACGTGTCAACCTGCAAGAGAAAGTGCACAATCATTTATGTCAACACAATGAACTATGAATATGACTTGGTAAGAGGATTGCATCAATATGCATGTGCAGATGACAGTACTTGCTAACTAAGATACTGATGCCGTTGCTAACTTATGCTGGGACTTGCTGATACCTGGCATGGAGTCGCTATAATATTAGATGACTCTGAAAGCATAGAAACCCTCATTTTGTACTACTGTTCAGTTTGCTTTTTCGTCGAAATGTCATGTAGTCTCCATTGTGTGATGGCACACGTTTAACATTACTGGCACGAGATAAAAAACGTTTTGTATTGCAAGATAAAGGTAATACCCAAACATGAGGGTTATTGTAATGTTTAGTATTATCAGCAGAAGACAGCAAACATTTTCCAATGCAAGATAAAGTTATACCCTTGAATGCATCTGGTTGACTTTTAAAGCATTGCAACACTTGTTTCTGGACTATACAGATGTGTATTACTAATGTTCAGTTTCCTATTCCATCAGTGTGCTATACAGTTCCCACTGTCTGACAGAAAAACCTGACGCCAGCGTAGGATCACAATAATGTTCGGCTGATATTGATATGAGTGGTAACTGGTAATTCCTGTCGATAAGTACGCTTTATGCTGTAGTTAGAAGAGCAGCAGTATCCATATGAGTTTTGCGGCATTAAAGGTTCAATTTTATATCTATTTTTATGAATGTAATGCCTTGTACATATGTGGAATACACTTGTCTATTAACCTATAAGTTATCTAAGTAGAAAAATAATTAGATTTTATTTTGGTGCAAAGAGTGAATTTTTGTCCGCAATCAGAGATATAAAACGAATTTACGTATTACTATAGGTGACTTGTATGTGTTTTCTACATCTACATCTACATCCATACTCCGCAAGCCACCCGACGGTATGTGGCGGAGGGTACCTTGAGTACCTCTACCGGTTCTCCCATCTATTCCAGTCTCGTATTGTTCGTGGAAAGAAGGATTGTCGGTATGCTTCTGTGTGGGCTCTAATCACTCTGATTTTATCCTCATGGTCTCTTCGCGAGATATACATAGGAGGGAGCAATATACTGCTTGACTCTTCGGGAAGGTATGTTCTCGAAACTTTAACAAAAGCCCATACCGAGCTACTGAGCGTCTCTCCTGCAGAGTCTTCCACTGGAGTTTATCTATCATCTCCGTAACGCTATCGCGATTACTAAATGATCCTGTAGCGAAGCGCGTTGCTCTCCGTTGGATCTTCTCTATCTCTTCTATCAACCCTATCTGGTACGGATCCCACACTGCTGAGCAGTATTCAAGCAGTGGGCGAACAAGCGTACTGTGACCTACTTCCTTTGTTTTCGGATTGCATTTCCTTAGAATTCTTCCAATGAATTTCAGTCTGGCATCTGCTTTACCGACGGTCAACTTTATATGATCATTCCATTTTAAATCACTCCTAATGCGTACTCCCAGATAATTTATGGAATTAACTGCTTCCAGTTGCTGACCTGCTATTTTGTAGCTAAATGATAAGGGATATATCTTTCTATGTATTCGCAGCACATTACACTTGTTTACATTGAGATTCAATTGCCATTCCCTGCACCATGCGTCAATTCACTGCAGATCCTCCTGCATTTTAGTACAATTGTCCATTGTTACAACCTCTCAATACACCACAGCATCATCTGCAAAAAGCCTCAGTGAACTTCCGATGTCATCCACAAGGTCATTTATGTATATTGTGAATAGCAACGGTCCTATGACACTCCCCTGCGGCACACCTGAAATCACTCTTACTTTGGAAGACTTCTCTCCATTGAGAATGACATGCTGCGTTCTGTTATCTAGGAACTCTTCAATCCAATCACGCAATTGGTCTTGATAGTCCATATGCTCTTACTTTGTTCATTGAACGACTGTGGGGAAGTGTATCGAACGCCTTAACTTTTGAACTTGAAGCCATTAGTTATTATGATAAATGATTTTATTTTGTTTCAGTGATTGTATTTTCGAGATATCTACCTTTCGTACGAGTGACTAGAAATCGGAAATACTTCAGGCACTCGGCTGAAATTGGAAAGTGGTCAGTTGGCGTCCATCGCTCGTGTGGTGTGATCTTTGTCTTGGCCCACAAATTTACGAAAGTGATGTTCAGGATACGTCACAGTTAAATACTTATGACAATAAAGACTAAATATGATTGGTGCTCGTTTCAGACATAGCTTTTTAAGTTGTGCTCTTAGGTACCTACCTAACCACACGCTCAAAAATCGCGACATATTCCGAATAAACAGCGAAGTATCAATGACAAGATTATTAACATGATTGCCCCTCGTTGTACTAATATCAGTGTTAGCTGAACTTTTAGGCTGTTTTCAAACTGCTTAACTACATCTTCGGAAATCGAGAAATATTCGAAAATAAACAGCCAAATACTTGTGACAATTAAGACTATATGTGTCACTGCTGCTTATTCTATTCGCAACAATTCTAAGCTATATTTTTATATTTATGCCCAACCACACCCTCAGAAATCGTGAGATATTTGGAATAAAGATCAAATATTTGCGAGAAAAGGGACTATATGACTGGTGGTTATTTCACTCGTAGAAATTTCGTCTATCGTTTTTTAATCAGACTGAAGTCACAAAATGGAAGGAATTCATTACTGAGGGAACATGATCTTATATATAAATAACAGTGAATATTGCAGAACATACCTCTAGTACACAAACGAAACTCTCAAAATCTGTTACAAACGCTAAAGCAAAACGAACTGCATGTACCAAGTTTCAGACCTGTTCCATCGTACATTAAACAAGATGACTTTAACCACATGACCACAACTAACGTATGCTGTGCAATGTTTGACAATTGTTGATACTTGGCAGAATAAATTATTACTAATGTGTCATTATCTGACATTTGAGTATAACAAATCGCAGCTGGAGTGGAAAATCTTCATTGCGTCATTGCCATAAAATGACATATTGCCTTAACACGCATGTCATAATTCAGAAACAACCGAAATATAATGAACCCAATATGGTGTTTGAAACGTAGCAAGCAAGGGACGTCATGGACTGTTTTGAGACATCTCGATGTCACTGTGGGCTTGTACCATGGGAAGCAACGAGAGGATGTTGTTTAGAGGCCGATATCTTCTTTGTGTAACAGAACTGCACACATGTATTAACAGTGTTTTCGATTCATGGGGTGAGACCCATGGTCTAAGAGTAGTGTCTTTGATTTATCTTAGAAACATCTTCGGTCCGGCGTTCGAATCCTGCCGCTGCTTAAATTTTGATTAATAATCAGTATTGGCGGCCGACGACTTCCGGCATAAGAAGTCACCCACATTCTGCCGTTCACCTTGTCAAAGAGGGCGGAGGAGTGGACAGAGGTTCAGGGCACTCTCATGTCCTTGGGGTGGGAAACTGCCCCTAAAGGCGGAAGAATCAGCAATGATCAACGGCAAGAGGTCGCAGAAGGCAACGGGAACCACTACATTAAAGACACAATGTGTATCCACAGGACATGAGGCCTGTAATTGAAGAAGCGTCATGATCTCCCCATTGGCAAAAGATTCCAGAATAGTCTCCCATTCGGATTCCGGGAGGGGACTGCCAAGGGGGAGGTTACCATGAGAAGAAGATTGAATAATCAACGAAAGGATAACGTTCTACGAGTCGGGGTGTGGAACGTCAGAAGCTTGAACGTGGTAGGGAAACTAGAAAATCTGTAAAGGGAAATCAATCTAGGTATAGTAGGGGTCAGTGAAGTGAGGTGGAAAAGAGACAAGGATTTCTAGTCAGATGAGTATAGGGTAATATCGACAGCAGCAGAAAATGGTATAACGGGAGTAGGATTCGTTATAGATGGGAAGGTAGGGCAGAGAGTATGTTACTGTGAACTGTTAAGTGACAGGGTTTTTCTTATCAGAATCGACAGCAAACCAACACCAACAACGATAATTCAGGTATACATGCCGATGTCACAAGGGTAATACAGTATGTAAAGGGCGGCGAAAATCTAATAGTCATGGGGGACTGGAATGCAGTTGTAGGGGGACTAGTAGAAGAAAAGATTACAGGAGAATATGGGCTTGGGACAAGGAATGAGAGAGGAGAAAGACTAATTTTGTAAAAAGTTTCAGCTAGTAATATCGAATACTCTGTTCAAAAATCACAAGAGGAGGAGGTATACTTGGGAAAGGCTGGGTGATATGGGAAGGTTTCAGTTAAATTGCAACGTGGTCAGACAGAGATTCCGAAATCAGATACTGGATTGTAAGGTATACCCAGGAGCAGATATAGACTCAAATCACAATATAGTAGTGTTGAAAGTAGGCTGAAGTTCAAGACATTAGTCAGGAAGAATCAATATGCAAAGACGTGGAATACGGAAGTACTAAGGAATGACGAGTTATAGTTGAAGTTCTCTCAGGCTATAGATACAGTAATAAGGAATAGCTCAGGAGGCAGTACAGTTGAAGAGGAATGGACATCTCTAAAAAGGGCCATCACAGAAGTTGCGAAGGAAAACAGAGGTACAAAGAAAGGAACTGCGAAGAAATCATGGGTAACAAAAGAAATACTTCAATTGATCGATGAAAGGAGGAAGTGCAAAAATGTTCCGGGAAACTCAGGACTACAGAAATACAAGTCGCTGAGGAATGAAATAAACAGGAAGTGCAGGGAAGCTAAGACGAAATGGCTGCAGGAAAAATGTGAAGATATCGAAAAAGAAATGATAGTCGGAAGGACAGACTCAGCATACAGGAAAGTCAAAACAACCTTCGGTGACATTACTAGCAAGGGTGATAACATTAAGAGTGCAACGCAAATTCCACTGTTAAATGCAGAGGAGAGAGCGGATAGGTGGGAAGAATGCATTGAAAGCCTCTATGAGGGGGAAGACATGTCTGATGTGAAAGAAGAAACAGGAGTCTATTTAGAAGAGATAGGGGATCCACTATTAGAATCAGAATTTAAAAGAGCTTTGGAGGACTTAAGATCAAATAAGGCAGAAGAGGTAGATAACATTCCATCAGAATTTCTAAAATCATTGGGGGAAGTGGCAACAAAACGACTACTCACGTTGTTGTATAGAATGTATGACTCTGGCGACATACCATCTGACTTTTGGAAAAGCATCATCCACATAATTCTGAAGACGGCAAGAACTGACAAGTGAGAGAATTATCGCACAATCAGCTTAACAGCTCATGCATCCAAGTTGATTACAAGAATAATATACAGAAGAACGGAAAAGAAAATTGAAGATAAGCTGGGTGACGATCAGTTTGGCTTTAGAAAAGGCAAAGGCAACAAAAAGGTAATTCTGACGTTTCGTTTGATAATGGAGGCAAGACTAAAGAAAAGTCAAGACACTTTCATAAGATCTGTCGACCTGGAAAAAGCGTTCGACAATGTAAAATGGTGCAAGATGTTCGAAATTCTGAAAAAAAGTAGAGGTACGATATAGGAAGAGACGGGCCATATACAATATGTACAACAGCCAAGAGGGAACAATAAGAGTGGATGACCAAGAACGAAGTACTCGTATTAAGAAAGGTGTAAAACAAGGATGTAGCCTTTCGCCCCTACTGTTCGATCTGTACATTGAGGAAGCAATGACGGAAATAAAAGAAACGTTCAGGAGTGGAATTAAAATTCAAGGTGAAAGGATATCAATGATACGATTCGCTGATGACATTGCTATCCTGAGTGAAAGTGAAGAAGAATTACATGACTGCTGAACGGAATGAACAGTCTAATGAGTACACAGTATGGACTGAGAGTAAATCGAAGAAAGACGAAGGTAATGATAAGTGGTAGAAATGAGAACAGCGAGACATTTAACATCAGGGTTGATGGTCACGAAGTAGATGAAGTTAATGAATTCTGCTACCTAGGCAGTAAAATAACCTATGATGAATGGAGCAAGGAGGACATGAAAAGAAGACTAGCAATGGCAAAAAAGGGCATCCCTGGCCAAGAGAAGTCTACTAATATCCTTAATTTGAGGAAGAAATTTCTGAGAACGTACGTCTGGAGTACAGCATTGTATGCTAGTGAAAAATGGACTGAGGGAAAACCGGAACAGAAGAGAATCGAAGCATTTGAGATGTGGTGATACAGACGAATGTTGAAAATTAGGCGGACTGATAAGTTAAGGGGTGAGGAGGTTCTGCACAGAATCAGAGAAGAAAGGAATATGCGGAAAACACTGATAAGGAGCAGGGACAGGATGACAGGACATCTGTTAAGACATGAGGGGAATTACTTCCATGGTACTGGAGGGAGCTGTAGAGGGCAAAAACTGTAGAGGAAGACAGAGATTGGAATACATCCAGCAAAAAATTGAGGAAGTAGGTGTCATGTGCTACTCTGAGATGAAGAGGTTGGCACAGGAGAGGAATTCGTTTCAGGCTCCACCAAACCAGTCAGAAAACTGACGACAAAAAAAAAAAAAAGAATAAGAAATTACTTAAGCTAGTTGTTTAGGTACAGGCTCTTCCTTAACAGTCCACATTAGCCTCACTGTTGGTGAAGTACAAGTTCCGCTATGTACTCTATTCTGGTCGCTTGGTACTGACTGGCTAAGCTAGAGGCTGAGTTAACTGTAACTCCCACTGGGCTGCAACTGATGACTCGGCTCACTGACTCACTGAATAACTGACTGGGCCCTCCAGTCTGCGGAGGCGATCTAAATACTGGCTGTCGAGAGGGCGCTGGCAGCACATTTCTTGCGAGCTTGTCTTTGGCCTGTGTCCTGATAGGCTCGCTTGCTCCGGTGCTTACTATCGATCTCCTCGCAGCCTCGTTGCCAACTGGAGTGCTGGCAATAGCTTGCACGAATAGGTTCCTCCCCCCCCCCCCCCCCCCCCCAAAAAAAAAAAAAATTCCGCACCATTGTCATGTAGTGAGGCTGCAAACAACAATGGGGAGGAAGGCAGGACGCTGGAAGTAGAGATGAGCTAGCAACCGTAGCTGTGGAGGATGGCGTACTCCTGACCATACCCCACCATCTGGCTTGCATGTAAACAGGAACATGCTCCTGAAAACTGCTGCCATAGCACACGTCCACGCCTGTGGGCGTGTCCTGGGGCGATAACGGCGATGGCGATGGCGGGTCCAGGTCCAGGGACGGCGGGGGCGACGGCGCACCGTCCATCCGCACCTCCTGGGGTTCCCTGTTGGCACCAGCGAGCGGCTGCGACGGCCCTGCGGTCCCTTGAAGGCGTGAATCTGCGGGAAGAAAAGCAGCAGAATCAAGGGGCAAATGACACGCACGAATTTGGTTCTGGTAGCGGCACTGCAAACCGACGGGACCCGCAATCAAGTATATATAAGAGCCAATGCGTTCCTGGATCGCGCCTCTTTCCCAGCGCCTACGGTTGCCATAAACCCTGAGAAGAACAGGATCGCGTGGCGCAAAGTGATACTTGTGGACGATTGGCAGCGCCACATGCTGCTGTGGATGTAGCAGCATCTGATGGCTGCAGCCTTGTAGAAGTTTCTCAAGTGATGCTCCGTCTCGTGTGTGGGAGTGATAGGAGGCGAGAAAGAGTTGCAACGCCTGTCCCCATGTGTGGGTGGTTCAAAGCTTGGCCACCTATTGTTTGAAAGTGCGTACGAAGCGTTCTACTTCTTCGTTGGACTGTGGGTAAACGGAGCAACGTGGTCAGACAGAGATTCCGAAATCAGATACTGGATTGTAAGGTATACCCAGGAGCAGATAACGAATGCCGTTTCGTTCACAAAACTGTTAAAATTCCATGGAGTGTACTATGGTCTGTTGTTGGACACAAGTACTTTTAGCAAACGTTCTATGCAAATTATGAAGGACAATGCTTGAACGGTGCTGCGTGACGTATTAGTGTACGTAGGCATCACAAATGGGAAATTGCCAAATGAGCAAAGTCTATGTGCACTTGTTGCCATGGCGACTGAGTTTTAGGCGAAGCTGAGAATGTCTGTGGCGGAGCGGATTGGTTTACTACGCATGCGCGGCACTGTGACGTCATCTATTGAATATGGACGTCCATGCCCTGCCAAGTACTGTGCCGTCGTGCTGACTGTTTAGTGCGAACAATTCCTCAATGCCCTTGCTGGAGCAATCGCAACACATCCTTTTGCAACACTTTGGGAACAAGCACACGCGATTGTCCACTGTCATTTAGAACGAGAATCACACCCTGTTGAACGGAAGGGTTATGCTGACGTGTAAAATATCGGCGCATAACTTAATTCTGGATACTGTTCAATGAACGAGGCCAAGACGTACGAATGTAATGCAACAAAATCTTCTGGGGCTGCTTCCGTGGCTTGTGCTATTTTTTCGTAGTGCAAGGGAAGAGATTCCACCGATTCCGAGTCCTGCGCATCGATTTGGCAACAAGATGCGGCAGCTCGATCAAAATCAGAGTCTGGGGCAATCGGAAGGGGAGATAGGCCGTAGGTATGTACACAGTTTCATACTGATACTGCGAAAGAAACAAATCCCACCGTTGCAATTTTTGAGCCGTGCGTGTAGGAACCAGCTTTGAAAGATGATGCAAAGGTTTGTGATCTGTCACTAAACAGAACTTGCAACCATACAGATAGCGATGGAATTTGGTCACATCATACACAATAGCGAGAGCCTCTTCTTCCATTTGTGAATAATTGCACTGAGTTTGAGTTAACGACATTGAGAAAAAAGCAATAGGTCTGTCTTGTTCACCAATTCTGTCCGAAAGCACAGCGTCGATTCCGTAGAAAGAAGCGTCCACTTGCAAAACTACTGGTTTGGAAGAGACAAAATGCACTAAAGATCTGTCACTAAGCAAGACTTTTTGAATTTCTGAAATGCGTCTTGACAGTCTGTGCCACACAAAAGGTACATTTTTGCGACACAAGTGATGCAATGGAGCCGCGATATGAGCGGCATTCGGTATGAACCGAATGTAGTATGTCATCTTGCCAAGTACTGACTGCAGTTCAGACACAATGCGAGGAAAAGGCAGATCACGGATTGCAAGTAAATGAGTCTGGAGGGGGTGCACACCCTCACTGTTTATCCCATGACCTAAGTATTGTAGTTAAGTTTGAACAAAGTCACACTTTTCGAGACGACACTTGAGTGCTGCTTCTGACAACACTCGAAAAAGACCACGCAAATTGGCAATGTGTTCCTCTGGTGTACGATCTGAGACCACAATATCGTCAAGGTAGTTTGAACAAAATGACATTTTTGCAGTCAGCTGTTCCAAGTAACGTTGAAAAATGGCGGATGCGGAAGCACCGCCGAAGGGCAAACGCAAAACTCGAATAATCGTAAGTTCTGCATTCAACGGAATTTGCAAGTAGGCAACACGCAGTCTGCTGGCGGAGTTTAAGTCCCACTATGTACACTACTCTGGTCACTAGGTACTGAGTGAGCTAGAGGCTGAGCTAACAGCGACTGCCACTCACATTGGGGTGCAACTGATGACTCGACTCATCGACTCACTAAATAACTGACTGGAGCTGACTGGGCCCTCAGGTCTGCGGCGGCGATCTAAATACTGGTGGTCGAGAGGGCGTTGATGGAGCGTTTGTTGCGAGTTTGTCTTTAACCTCTCTCTTGACGGGCCCACTTGCTCCTGTGCTTACTATCGATCTTCTCGCAGCCTCTTTGCCTCTTGGCGTGCTAGTGATAGCTTACACCAGCACAGACTGCTTTCCGATTCCAACTGAGTGCCAAATGTACATCTGATTTTTAGTCACTCGCACTCTCCACCATTATCTTGTTGGAAATATTTCATCTCTGTGTTGTTCCAGCACTGTTTTTGGTCGTGTAGTGTAGAGTGTAAACCTAGCAGAAGTTCTCTTGTGTATAGCGAGCTTTCTTCCGGCATGAATTTCTTACATGTGCTTCCCCGCACCGCTACCCTTACACGCACGTTAGTGTTTCCACTTGCCTGATTTGAAAATGCAACTTTCAAGATGGTGAAAAATGAAATTATTTGTACATGTGAGGATTGTGCTGCTTTTAGCTGGAACGCTTATAGTGAAATTTACAAAGAAACGATGGACCTACAGATAATGGATATGGAAAGGGCCATCCCCTAGGAATCGCTTTGGGGCATCAAATACATTAATAAGGGAGTTACTGACGAGGACGAAGTTTCGTTCGAAATGCCTTTCGAATGAGTAACATTTTGAAAACTTTTTGACCATTTTTCTGGCTCTATACAGAAGTCTAACACAAGTATTTGAGATGCCATGCCAGCTTGCCTTAAATTGCACGAAATATATGGAAACTGGAAATATATGGAAACTGGGGTCACAGCAACATATATATTGCATTCCGAAGAGCACTTTTCTAAGTTTTTGTTTTATCTACAACACACTGAAGATATATTGGAAAGTAATGTTTTTGTCTCGATAGCTCAGATTTATTTTCAGAGTCCATCAAGGTTCTGATAGGTCACTGATGCTATAACTATATTACATTTGTTTTGAAGGTATGCTAGTTAATTTCATAGCCAAACATGGTGCTACTGTGCAGAACGTTCATTACTTAATGATAGTGCTAATACAAACACTATTATATGAATGCTACAATAATTTTTCCACCCCACGGTTTAATCGCATTTTTGTCACTTTATAAAGCATTTATTTACATAGTTGAAGACAAAGGCCATTAATTTGGCATGACACTAACTTTACACATACATAAACAAACGATTCTAGATCTGTACTGTCGGACGAACCAAAGCAAAATGAAAGCAGATCCACCTGTCAGCAGTTGCTGAAGCGAGGTGAGTGTAGGGGAAGTATTAAATCACAAGAAAAATCTCATCAAAACACCTTCTTCCTTCCAAAAATAGTGCTTGATCAGTTAATTTTTCTTTTGGCATTGTTATGTGTGTGAGTCTTTTTACATCACATATTTTGATTAGCTTTTGGTTTTATTTAGTAGCTGATTGTGGGCAATAGGCAAGTATTCTGTAAATGTTTGTGAGAGCCATGGCACCATTTTTCCAATTGTAAATATTGCAGCCTTCCTCCAAAGTTGTTATTGTATGTAACATTGAGGAGGCCTGAATTATTTGTAATAACAGCAGTATCGTCAGTTATATTTTCCTAGTATAGAACATGATCTCCCCTGAAATGGTGTCCTGTAATGTCAGAAGTTGCTGAAGAACTTATAAAACTGTCTAGTAATGATAGTTCGTTCTATGAACCATGAATAACGTAACCTCAGATTGCAGCGCCAACACTTTTTACGTATTTTACACATGGATTTGTTATTTTATCACTTGAAAGCATTATGCAACGTTTTAAATGGGGAAATATTTCATTTTGATGGTGCATTGCGCCTTACACCAAGTGTAGGCCTAAAAATGTACATTTTTTCCAGTAGCTGGCAGTAATTCAGGCTACCTGTTTGTGTACTTGCCTGCTTAGCACCATGTTTTAGCCAACATGTGTTTCCTGCAGTTTCAAGCTTGGTAAGGTTAGTTTAGTTACATCACCTCATTTAGGCCTCAGATGAAAATGTCAATTATCTGTCACACTGAGTCATTGGAGCACTTCATTTGAGAGTTCACTATCATGTTCTATGTAGCAATTTGACAGATATGTGTATGTGTGTGTGTAGGCATGTGTGGAAAATAATCTTGTGAGCGTTAACATAAACACTGCATGTTTTGTATTGGTGATATTTTTTGCAGACATTTTAGACGTTGAATTAACATTGTGACACTTGACTAGTGTCATGCAACAATTTAGATGTGGACGATATTTAATTTGAGGCTCTGTTGTGCCTTACACTACGTATGGTAGAGGATTAGCACTTCTTAACGTTAAAGTTCATGAGACAAAGATTGTGCGTGCATGTATATGTGTGTGTGTGCTTTCTGACATTTTACACTGCTGGCCATTAAAATTGCTACACCAAGAAGAAATACAGATGATAAACGGGTATTCATTGGACAAAAATATTATACTAGAACTGACATTTGATTACATTTTCACGCAATTTGGGTGCATAGATCCTTAGAAATCGGTACCTAGAACAACCACCTCTGGCCGTAATAACGGCCTTCATACGCCTGGGCATTGAGTCAAACAGAGCTTAGATAGCGTGTACAGGTACAGCTGCTCATGCAGCTTCAACACGATACCACAGTTCATCAAGAGTAGTGACTGGCGTATTGTGACGAGCCAGTTGCTCGGCCACCATTGACCAGACGTTTTGAATTGGTGAGATATCTGGAAAATGTGCTGGCCACGGCAGCAGTCGTACATTTTCTGTATCCAGAAAGACCCGTACAGGACCTGCAACATGCGATCGTGCATTATCCTGCTGAAATGTAGGGTTTCGCAGGGATCGAATAGAGGGTAGAGCCACGGGTCGTAACACATCTGAAATGTAACGTCCACTGTTCAAAGTGCCGTCAATGCGAACAAGAGGTGACCGAGACGTGGAACCAATGGCACCCCATACCATCACGCTGGGTGATACGTCAGTATGGCGATGACGAATACACGCTTCCAATGTGCGTTCATCGCGATGTAGCCAAACACGGATGCGACCATCATGATGCTGTAAACAGAACCTGGATTCATCCAAAAAAATGACATTTTGCCATTCGTGCACCCAGGTTTGTCGTTGAGTATACCATCGCAGGCGCTCCTGTCTGTGATGCAGCGTCAAGGGTAACTGCAGCCATGGTCTCCGAGCTGATAGTCCATGCTGCTGCAAACGTCGTCGAACTGTTCGTGCAGATGGTTATTGTCTTGCAAACGTCCCCATCTGTTGACTCGGGGATCGTGACGTGGCTGCACGATCCGTTACAGCCATGAGGATATGACGCCCGTCATTTCGACTGCTAGTGATACGAGGCCGTTGGGATCCAGCACGGCGTTCCGTATTACCCTCCTGAACTCGCCGATTCCATATTCTGATAACAGTCATTGAATCTCGACCAACGCGAGCATCAATGTCGCGACACGATAAACCGCAATCGCGATAGGCTACAATCCGACCTTTATCAAAGTCGGAAACATGATGGTACGCATTTCTCCTCCTTACACGAGGCATCACAACAGCGTTTCACCAGGCATCGCCGGTCAACTGCTGTTTGTGTTTGAGAAGTCGGTTGGAAACTTTCCTCATGTCAGTACGTTGTAGGTGTCCACACTGGCGCCAACCTTGTGTGAATGCTCTGAAAATCTAATGATTTGCATATCACAGCATCTTCTTTCTGTCGGTTAAATTTCGCGTCTGTAGCACGTCATCTTCGTGGTATAGCAATTTTATTGGCCAGTAGTGTAGATGTAGAAATACTGCAATTTACATTCTGTACATAATTTTCTGTATAAATACTTTTTAAAGACGTAAAAAAAGGTCGGATTTTTTGTATACTTTCTAGCACGCTGGGGATACCTTGTGATTGGCTGTTTCCTTTTAATGGTCTGTAAAGCACTTTTAGATGTGGAAGTATTGCAAGTTACGCCCTTTATGTATTGTTTGATGAATGCTTTCGAATATGGCACGAAAAATAGATCGCTGGATACTTTCTAGCGCGTCCACGATTACTGTTCTGGGCCTAAACTGTGTTTCGCTTCACTGGAACTGCCATAGATATAATACTGTTGTTTATGAGAAGATCATGTTACGCCTCATGTAAGAAGGAGGAACACTTATCTGCACATTTTGGTATTTGACAGTAGGTACACATGGAGAGATTGAGCACCAAATGAATTGTTACTAGATATCCAATAACGCCGTTGATGACATGATCAATGATGCCATGTGCTGTTGCCCGATTTCCCTCGCCCCGCCACTCTGATGTAGTCCAGTTGCTCTGTGTAAAACATCGGGAAATTGAAAAAGTGATGGGAAATTCAAATACTTTCCACTTGTGTTACAGAGTTTCCCTCCCCACAGTCTTATGGCATCACTGCGTAAATAGAGTTGTTGCCCTAAGTGTAAACTGGCAGGAAATTCAAAAACCTTAAATGTCATATTGTCATTCTGGTGAAAATAGGTCACTTGGGCGAAGTACAGAATCAATGGGAAGAAACTTGCCTGCAAGAAAGGACTCAGTCTTATTTAGACCTATAGTGCTATTTATAGCAGTCAGTTCACTCTTGATCTGATGGCAATCCTATAATAACACATTTAACGTTGCAGAGAGTAACACCTCACTATGATATGGTGGTGATGTAAGAGATAATGGAAAGTCAAAGTCTGGAAACAATTGTGTGTATCATGGAGCCTGTCTGGAAACAGTTCTGCAGGTGTCCTCAATATATTCTCGATGCTATTAAGTCTGGACGCTCGGGACGAGTGGTGGACAGAAACTGCTAGAAATGTTAGATACCCTATGGACAACGTAAACGTTTATGTGAGAAGTCACTTAAAAATGCAGTGCTAGGCTGGACATAAATCACGTTCTGTTTATAAGAGCGATGGCTCGCGTTTAATGTTCCATCTACATCGATATCAAATTTATATCACACCAAGGCTACCTACAGCGAAAATAATATAAAACAATACTGTCACCCATTAAAAGAGTGTGTGGGTCACAGCGGTAGAGCTAGCTGAGAATCCATGGTTATGAATCTGCTGCACAGCTGTTGCAATCTGCAGTATGAATCCACTTTTATGAATTCGTCATGGGGCCTACTGTTCGAATCTATTGAATCTACTACTACTATTACTTCTACAGCCTCCAGTAGTCTACTGACTGAGCCACAGTGATCCACACATCGGTATGAACTATGATAGCACATTTTCCTGCACAAGCACCCTTACAATTCATCGGAACTGATTTATAAATGCCCTGGAAACGTTAAATGTATTTATCAGTCTTTAATATACCTTGAGGTGTAGGACATTAGCAGTCCAAATCAAAAGGGCTACTCTGCCATGTCGAGAACTATTTGCAACACTTGAAGTACAGGAGTTTCACGTCACTTCTGCCAAGCTACAAACTGAAACCTTAAAACGTGGATCACAATTGCTTTAGACTGAATACAAACTGTTGGAAAACCAGTTTCAAAGTAAAATTCCTTGTTTCAGACTCAAAACTGAAAATCAATTTGCATCTCCTCCAGACGTATGTGGGATGATGTGAAGTACACCATTTTCTTGTTACACCTTGGGCTTCATGTTAGCTAGTAATTAGTGTATTGATAACAGTCGCTTTTGTATAAATGACTGGTAACGAACTGCTAAAAGCTGGCAGTTTATCGTAGACAATGTTTAAAACCACAGTATGTTTGAAAGGCCTTTGTATTTGAGATTAAGTTATATCATCTAAACTTATGGAGATTTCAAAGATACAGCAATGATTCTAATGCTACTCACAGCATAACTTTGTTGGTGATTCTCTTCGAAAACGAAATGTGTCTCTCAAAAGAGCCAGGCAGGAGATAATACCACAGATCTACATACTCTCGTGAAGTGTATGCTTAAATTACTTATGGTCATCGTCCTTACAGTGACATTGAGGTCAATGGCTCACTGGTGTACATCACGTTAAACCACAGACGGCACACCATAAGGAACCCACTGAGGATGGTGGATGTTCTATGTACAACGTAAAACACTTCTAATTTGTGTGGGGGAATAGCTTAAAATCGCGTCAGTACACAGTCGCTTTCCGTTTATAGGAGGGATGACGGAAGTTTTGTATGCCTAGCGACTAACGCAGTGTCCTACAGACCGATGCAGTATTTCTCTATTGACTTTTCTTTGACATGTGGGTGCCGGCCGCGGTGGTCTCGCGGTTCTAGGCGCTCAGTCCGGAACCGCGCGACTGCTACGGTCGCAGGTTCGAATCCTGCCTCGGGCATGGATGTGTGTGATGTCCTTAGGTTGGTTAGGTTTAAGTAGTTCTAGGTTCTAGGGGACTGATGACCTAAGATGTTAAGTCCCATAGTGCTCAGAGCCATTTGAACCTTTTTTTTTTTTTTTTTTTTGACATGTGGACATGACTATTGGACGGTGTTAAATTATCACAGCACATTTACACCCAGAAGACAGTGCAATAAGAAATCCGTTACATATGTTGGATGTCCTACGTACAGCAAAAAACACCTATAGTTTTGGTGAGGTTCTGTCAGCTCTACATATGTCTCTCCATCCATTTGCTTGATAGTTATGGTGAGAGAGAGAGAGATTGTGGTGATCTAGTACTCTGTTCTGTTCTTGTTCATGACTTTAGTGCCGCATACTGTTTTAAATTCGGATGTCAAATGCTGCTGTCTTCCACACATTGATTCATGTCAAGGAATTCGCTTTAATTGTATTAGTTTTATAGCTGATGGGATGGCTATCTATTTAATGAAAATTCGTTTGATATATAGTGGGTAACTTGAACCATTTTTTCACTTTGTGAAGTATAGTAGAAGTGGATGGAGGACTTAGATTTGCTGGAAGGTTCCTTGAAGATGACTTATACTTGAAGGAAAACTGGCATTGAGAGGACTGGTATGATCAGTTGTAGAGTTCATGACAACACACATCGAACGAAACTAGAGGCACTCTGCGAAGATCATAACAGTTACCTGCAGTACAGCTTTCTCAGAATGATAGTCACAGCACTGGACTGTGAATTCAGTCAGGGCCGGCGCAAGCCCAAGTGCCGCCCCGTGCGGGCTGCTAAATTGCCGCCCCCACCCAGTCTTTTTTTTACGAAACGTTTGTGGAATTTTATTTAAACAAATCTGTAGGAAATGTCAGCAATCAATCGCCATTTTTGTTTTTACTTTTCAGATCTACCTAGGTTTCAGCCACTGAGTGGCCGGTCTCAAAGCTTTTAATATATGCTTACATCTAGTGTGCGAGTAGTATTGTCAAACAAAAGTGCTTGTCAGAGTTTAACTGTTGTTCATGCAGGCGGAGACAGGTGTTTCATGGCTCAAAAACTAAAACGTCCAACTATCATCAGAAACAGATAGCAAAAATTTTCAAAAATATGTCGAAATCCAACTTATGCCAGGCTTATTAGCAATGTCTTTATCCCTTGTAATTACTCGCAGCGTATTTATCCATTCAGAATACTTCTAGCCATTGTAGGTGTTGGACATGTTTGACTGTAGTGATGTTCAACCATTTTTTTCCATAATGCGGGAAGAATAAAACACTCAGAAACTGCCATTGAAGGGCTTAGCAAAATTGCTTCATGCTTAACATGTAACCGCAGTATCGAACATTGCATTCGAATTTCCAAATTAGATTTCGTCTTCTGCAAAATTAGTTGTGAGTAAACGCACGGCGCGGAACAGGCTGGCAGCGCTCCACTCATACGAATACTGGCGTGTACGCCAAACTGCTTCCCCTCTCTGTTCCTCCAGGGTAAACACGACGGTGGTGAGGGAGAAATTAGTCCTCCTCCCTCCCCTTGTTCAACAGGGGAGGCCGGCAGGTAGTCGAGGCGCCATGCCACAGTTCCCGAAGCCGCTTCCTCCGAGGTTTGTTTTCGAATCCCCTCTTGGGCATGAATGTTGAGTTTGTACTTAAAAAAAAAGGGGGGGGGGAGGCAGATTGTCGCCCAACGGAAAGTGCCGCCCCGTATGGCCGCACGTTTCGCACGTGCCTTGTGCCGGCCCAGAATTCAGTGTATGTTTCGGTCGTTGGATGGTGCAGAAGTATCTTATGCATTGAATGCCATCTGACTGTGTCTCGAACAGAGGACATCTGTGCCACAATCGCAGCAGCCTTGCGTCAGCACATTGATGGATGTTACGCTCTGCTTAAGTCCCCTACTGTTTAAGCATAAAAAGTTCTTTCTCTATTATACATATGGCGAAATAGCTTTGGCTGTGACGCTGGACTTTGTGGCAGTTGGGGTGGATGGTGTGACGTTTGGTATGTGTGTCTATGTTGATACTGTGGCCATTGGATACATGTGTCTATGGTGGTGGTGGTGGTGGTTAGTGTTTAACGTCCCGTCGACAACGAGGTCATTAGAGACGGAGCGCAAGCTCGGGTTGGGGAAGGATTGGGAAGGAAATCGGCCGTGCGCTTTCAAAGGAACCATCCCGGCATTTGCCAGAAACGATTTAGGGAAATCACGGAAAACCTAAATCAGGATGGCTGGAGACGGGATTGAACCGTCGTCCTCCCGAATGCGAGTCCAGTGTGCTAACCACTGCTCCACCTCGCTCGATCATGTGTCTATGTTGATACTGTTTTCGATTCCACACTGTCATCACAATCTTTCTTCGGGATCCTGGATGACGTTAGATACACGTGCCTGTATCGATACATTGTCCAACACAGTTTCGCACTCTAATCATATGAATAGAATATGGAATATTAAACCAGATTTGCGATTAGGTTGGAGAGTTACTAACAAATAGAGCGTTGTTCTTCATGTAGAGGGAAGTTACGATTCAAACGTAGTTACATGCATTCCTTTGTGAAATATTATTACAGCTTCTAACATTGGTGCTGTCTGGTACAGTGTGCGTTATGGTGTCAGCTTGTGTCTCAGTGCTCAGTTGGGAAACATATCAAACCATCAAGAATGGCCGCACAGGGTAGCTGTCACAGTTCACGTGGCTTCCTCAATCGGAGGTTCGAGTCCTCCCTCGGGCATGTGTGTGTGTGTGTGTGTGTGTGTGTGTGTGTGTGTGTGTGTGTGTCGCCCTTAGCATAAGTTAATTTAAGTTAGATTAAGTAGTATGTAAACTTAGGAAATGATGACCTCAGCAGTTTGCTCCCATAATACCTTACTAAAAATTTAAAAAAAAGTAGTAAAGATACTTTAACGAGGGGAAAACGTGTGTATACTTCCTTCCAAATCCTCATTTCTCCTATCTTCGAGGTTACCATCCATTCTGCTGGGAACTACCCTGCGGATGCAGTTTATGTGAATTTCACGAACTAGTTGATGCCGGAAACCCACCAACGGCTTGTGTTATGCAGAATCATTACTGTATTCCTTGTAAAATGTGTGCAAATGATATCTTCACTTGTGCTATCCATACTGCACACATACAATAAAAAGTGATGATAATTAAAGAATAATACTGACATCTCTCATAGGTAGTGTATACTTTCATCAAATCAAATTCAGGCTTCATCTTTAAAAAATTGTTAGTCAAACACCAATATAGATCGAAAATTACGTTAATTTGTGTCATCATACAGCCATGGGGGTGCTGATACCATTAAGTAATTGCTCGCACCGAGTGTGAGTAGTGGAACAAGGCCGGCGTCACCCCACTGACCTCATCCAAGATTGTGGCCGTGACATCAGCTGACAACACGAGTATGTGACATCACATGATGCCAGCTGATGAAGCGATTGACGTCATCCAATATGGCGGCCATGACGTTAGCTGATGACGTGAGCACTGTTATCCAATATTGGCGGCTTTTGGCGGGAAAGTGCCACGCCCCTCTGGCGGGAATTTCGAATTATGGAGGGAAGATAGGTTAATTGGGTTATCTCCAATAACCTAAGAAAATGGTGGGAAAGAAAGGGCACTTGAGCTACCTCCACTAACCTAAGTCACCCAATCGCCACCTCTTCCTAGGAACTGGTGGGGAAACGACTCAGCCTGTGCTGGACATAAGTCTTTATTTTCAGTCTTTATTTAAACAATTAGAGGCAGTACCACCATCAAGTTTGTTCGCCATGGGGTCCTGGCATGTCATCCTCTTGGAAAATGGGCGGGAATTTCGAATTTTAGAGGAAATTTTGCTCTAAGAGCTTACTCCTGCAGCTGAGGGGAGATAGTATGGTGTTGCTCCCACTAGAGGCTGCTCATGATGTCATTCAATTCGAATATAATTTGTTTAAATTTCTACAAATATGTTTAATTTTGGATAAATTTGTTGAAATTTGTTTAAATTTCTTATCTACCTACAGCAGTAGCAACTTAATTCGGTGTTACCACCACAAGACGCTGTGATATCAGTGCTTGTTGAGCTGTCAGTGTTCAATTAGCGAGATGTTGGTGCCAGATGGGGGGAGTTTTAATAGCTGTATTACATGCACTCATTCGTCTGAGGAGTGCATCCACAGCTCACGCACAATTCCCTTGGTATCAAAGAAAACGATGATCATGCTCTTTACTTTGCTCTTCACCTGTCTCGCCTTTTTGGGTCTTGGAGAGTCTGGGTTCTTCCACTGGGACGATTGTTGCTTTGTCTCTGGGTCATAACGGTAAATCCAGCTCTCGTCGCTGGTGATAACCCGTGACAAGACGGTTGGATCATCAGATGTGGTCTGACGAAGGTCCGTGCACACTTCAACACGTTGTGCCTTCCGATCGGCAGTCAAGATCCTTGGCACAAATTTTGCAGCGACACGATGCATGCCCGATTCATCAGTCAAAAATAGTTGACATTTCCCATAACCAATACCCACTTCATCTGGAAAGTTTTGAATGGTTCGACGTCGATCTGTACGAATCAATTGTTGAAGTTTGGAAACGGGCCTTCCAGTGTGAGCATGATCTTCGACGTCTGTACGGCCAGCCCTGAACCGAGCATGCCACTCAAACACATGCGTACAGCTCATGCTCTGTTCCCCAAACACTTGTTGAATCATTGCAAGGGTCTCTGTAGCACTTTTCCCGAGATTCGCACAGAATTTGATACAAACGTGCTGTTCTGTTCGTGGATCCATCGTAAAATCGCCACAAACCAAACAGAGTATTACGGAAATCACTGTAGATATGCAACACGTCTTCCCAGCTAAATGCTAATCTGCACACTGACTTATCAGATATGCAGCTCTCGCCACCTAGCGGTGCAAAGATCTACTACTCCTACTTTCCAGATGGCAGCACCAGTCGCGAAAATTTTGGATTCCACATCTTAACTCCCATAAAAGGGAGGAATATACATTTCGTGTGAGAAATTCGATGTGTAAGATCAATAACATCCCTGTCTCGGATTGGGTAAAGTGGATTTTTTAAACTGGAGAGAGTCTA
The DNA here is from genome assembly GCF_023864345.2 of Schistocerca serialis cubense. Classification (NCBI taxonomy): domain Eukaryota; kingdom Metazoa; phylum Arthropoda; class Insecta; order Orthoptera; family Acrididae; genus Schistocerca; species Schistocerca serialis. The sequence goes on along the minus strand of NC_064638.1, from coordinate 556,593,384 downwards.
TGCTGTGGTGAAATTCCTATTAGAACTATATGTCCAATTGGCGCCTGCTTGTCTTGCAGTGCTGGTGGCATGAGTGGCCATGAGGCTTCGGTTGACTGGAAGTCGGGCTAGCTTAGCCTCCGGCGACCGGCGAGTACAAAGAAAAGATTCCTACTACCGGCTAGTCACCTCTTGCCCGCAGCCACGAGGACAGGTCCCAGTGGCGGCTTTCGCAGCATCCTCTGGGCAGGTAAATAGTGAACTAGCCAGTACGCTTGTAGGGCAGCGACAGAAGTGGACATATGTGTTGCGTGAGAAGATTCAATATGGCGAATGTTTCGCTGGACAGTTACTCTCCCTCATTTAAATTGGTCGGTTGATGGCTGGGCAGCCACAATGATACCCTCTCCCATCCCTGAGTGTCTGGTATGGCAGTTGTGCAAATACTGGGAGATTTGTGTTTAAATGTCGATGTGTTTCTGCGCTTGTAAAGCGTTCATGCATACAAGACCTCAGATATATTTAGCAGTAGAGTTATTTCTTGCAGAAATTTAATTGCCTGATTTGCAAAATGTTTGTGTCTGATTCTCAAACGTTGAAAATATATTTTTATTGAAAGACGTATCGTTGTAAGGTTGTGGTAAATGTTTTAAGCGATCTATTTGACTCATGTAAATTGTTAAACAATTAATTTGATGGTTGGTGCAAATGGTCTATTTCACTCTATTTTTGATATCGAAATTGCGTCAGCTCTCGCTCTGTTTCCAGCATTAGTCAACAGGAGCACAGTGTTCTGAGGAGAGATGAAAACCTCCATGTGCGCGTTTGGAGACGTTGGTTGGCAGAGACAAACAGGGAGTGGCCTCTTGAGAGAGACAGAGACACGAAGCGAGTCTGGAATTTCCTGATCAACAGACTGCCACCACCTGATGATTTTTTGGGGCCGCAAGATCAAAAGAGGCTGACATTCTTTCTGTGGTCGGTTGTATTTAGTATTGTGATCTGTAATTAGGACATTGGGTGGGTTTTGACCTGAGTGGCGTCGCCTGGACGACAGATGCACGGGCTGGAGACACAAACCAGCGGCTGCTATGCCGCACTTCATTCCATTCCTCAGTGCTTACAATTGTTACATAATGGGAAGTGGGGATAGGGTGGTGCTGACATGAGCTCTACCTAAGTGGGGAGCCGTATGTCCTGCAAACTGATTTAATAAAGAGTATGTATCAATATATTATTGGCATTGATTTGAATTTTGTGTCGTGAGATCCTTCCTCCCCATCCCAGATTGAGTCTTTCTCCTGCCAATTTTTGTAGGAGGGTTGGAGAGGGAGAGAGCGATGGATGAGGGATGGGACATCACCTGGTGGTGACACTGTGCACTAGCTCAGTCGATCCCTGTATGGCAAGGTGAGGACATACGAAAATTTTCCAACAAGACAACATCTCCAATCTGCAGCTGTGTAACTACATAATTAGGACATGTAGTGAGCTTTTCTTGCCAAATATAGAGATCCAACGCCAGAAAACTGAATTTTGTAAATAAACAGTATACGCTCTGCAATGTAATTGGGATTGACTTCAATTTCATATCATGAGATTCTTCCTTTCCACTACAGCTGAGCCTTTTTCCCGCCATTTTCCAAATGGGGAAGGGGAGGGAGAGTGGGCGAAGGGAAGGGAGGGCTGGGGGTTCCCCAGAAGTGGGAGGGTAATTAATTGATCAGTTTAATTAATTAGCCAATTAATTTGGTATCAACAGTGTAAGAAAGAAGGGTGTGGGGTTTCTCAGGAAGATAGATTGTCCTCAGAGGATCATAAAACAACCCTCAGAGGCTCATAAATCAGTTAGCGTAAAAATAAGTTAAGGGGAGGGGGAAGGGGTCATAAATCATCAAATTTTCCCCTGCACATATGCTTTCTCCTAAATGTATACAATCTGCAATGTGGGATGATACCCTCCTCATCCTACTGCTGGCATTTGTCACTTATTGTTAGTAATGCATCTTTCAGCTTATTGAAGTCTGACACAAATTCTTGTTACCACATTAATGGAACTTTCTTCCAACGGAGGCGATGCAAGGGAGCGGCTATCTGAACAGCACTAGGAATAAACCTGGCCGTTTGCTGATCCAAGTACTGTTGAAAAAAAGGCGGGCGCTGAAGCGCTACCGAAAGATAAATGCAGAAATCCGGATAGACCCATGTGCGTATTTATGACAAAACACTGGTATGACTTCTTGTCTAAGGGAATCAGCAGATAGGCATCTTTCAAAGCCATCTTTGAAAGATATCTGCCAGTACCTAGTCTGTACAATGAGTGGGAATCAAAATAGGTTCACAGTGGACTTAAAATCTGCACAAATAAACCTGCCATCCAGCTTGATTATTACGACCGAAGACGAAGCCCAGTGGTTTGTTGTGATTGACTCGTTCCACTACACCTTGTTCTTGCCACTGTTGCAAATCTTTTGCCACTTTGTCCCAAATAACGTGTGGTACTGGCCATGTCCGGAAGAATTCCGACTGTTCATTTACTTTCAGTGTAATATGAGCTTCAAGATCATTGACCATGCCTAACAAGTCTTGAAAGAGATCCTGAAACACATTGCACGGTTTATATACACTGTTATTAGGCACGAATGTGTTGAAAGACAGAACATTGTCCTGAATTTGCAAACCAAGCACGCCAAAGGCGTCCATGCCAAAAATATCTGGCCGTCTTTTGCGCACAGCACCACAAATGACACTGTTCTTGTTACTTTCTAAAAGTGGCAGGGAAACTACGCACGCTAAGAATCAGAATATCACCCCCACTGTAGATAGATAGCACGGTTCGTGATTTTGAAAGTTTTGGCTGACCTAATCGTTCGTACGTACTCCTGTTTAATAGAGTGAATGATGCTGCCATGTTTATTTGCAAACACACATCTTGATGACAAATTTCAAAGAGACGAATAGCTTGTTTGCTTTTCTCTGGATTAAAGACAGATTCTGTGACTTCGTGACTGACTTCACCACTGACTTGGAAACTGACTTAGAATTAACACTACTCGCCTCAGAAACTGGTTTCGACACAATTACATTCACACTGTTATCTTGCGTTTTGAATGAATGAACACTTGATTTGTTCTGAAATTGCTTCTGCGTGCAAACTGATTTGACGTGTTCATATTTGCTCCATGTAAAGCATTGTGCCTCCCTGTAAGGACAAGTTTGCTGCTTATGTGCCTTGAAGCACTGAGGACATGATTTAACTTTGTTTACAGCTCGCTTAGCGCGAGGCAAGTGTTTACTACGGCCGCCGTGTCGCACGGGCTAGGCCAGGCTGGTTCGATTCGCACTATGCCGCGGCACGTAACCAGCGCTCCCGGCCTGTTTAGTACTGCCACTAGCCTGAACAACAGAAGTGTGTGGCGAGTCGAACCCCAACACCGCACTATCTAGTGTGTTTTGGTGATCAAACAAATCAGGAACCTGCTTGAGAATATGATCTGGGTATCTACGAATTTGATCTCTAAGACGACTGTTTGACACAGTTTGGGTAACTGCATCGCGCAACATTTCGTCACTATAATGTTTGTCACATTCACATTCGAACTTGTACTATCTGGTTAAGCCTCTCAAATCTCCGACCCATTGTTTGTTAGTTTGTTCTGGCTTATTACACAATCTAATAAATTTAAACCTTGCAGCTGCTGCATGAATCTGTTCGTCAAAATGCTTTCTTAAGCTACTACAAGTTTCAGCATCGACACTTGATAGAAAATAAGCAAACCGCTTGTATGTGATAGGCTAAAAAGTGCTCCTGCAGCTGTGCAAAATACTCAGTCCAGTCTTCCAGTTGAGCACTGAATTTCCAGAACTTGGTGCACAGGAGGCTGTACATTGCTACGGCGGAGCTTAGGTAACAGGAAGCGATGCCGTTATGTATGATTGCTGCTCCAAGAGTCTTTTCATACCGTCCATGAGTTGTTGAATTTGTTGTGCCTGAAAGTGAGAGATTTTTGTTGGTGACTTTTCTGACTTGGCCATGACGTACACAAATAGAAGTAAAAAAAATGGTTCAAATGGCTCTGAGCAGTATGGGACTCAACTGCTGTGGTCATCAGTCCCCTAGAACTTAGAGCTACTTAAACCTAACTAACCTAAGGACATCACACACATCCATGCCCGAGGCAGGATTCGAAACTGCGACCGTAGCAGCAGCGCGGCTCCGGACTGGAGCGCCTAGAACCGCACGGCCACCGCGGCCGGCAAATAGAAGTAAAGCCACAAGCAATGACTAACTGTAAGCAAAAGCGAAATCTGAGCACTGCACAACAAAATACAGTATTCACAACAGAAGAAGTCTCCTGCCAGAATTTTGTAAACAACAACACGTTAATATACTTATTACTGGTGGGCAACGGCTGGATCTGAAACAAACACATATTTACTACTCAAAGTAAACGACACCTTCTAAATTTTCTTTTTCATCGTCATCACATGTCAGGGAGCTTAACGTCGGCGCCAAATGATATGTGTCTGAGTGGTAAACACGCGTAAAAAAAAATACATTTCTGTTCAGAAAGGTGCACGGGAACTGAAGCATAAATCAAACGTGGAATGAATAAATAAACATCAATGTAAAATAGTTGTGCTGAGAGTACTCAGCTTATGTAGCGAATACCTGCACGTAGTGCAGTACAAAGTCCTTTGCCGGCCTCGGTAGCCGAGCGGTTCTAGGCGCTTCAGTCCGGAATCGCGCGACTGCTACGGTCGCAGGTTAGCATCCTGCCTCGGGCATGGATGTGTGTGATGGCCTTAGTTTAGTTAGGTTTAAGTAGTGCTAAGTTCTACGGGACTGATGACCTCAGATGGTAAGTCCCATAGTGCTCAGAGCCATTTGAACCATTTGAAAGTCCGTTGTCTGCTGACGGCGTTCGCGGGTCACAATTGTAAGTTTCTTTATAATAGTTCTGTGGCGCCTGGGAAATTAAAAGTTCCGCAAAGCTTACTGTCCTAGCAGTGAGTTGACGTTTCTGAGGCGAGATAAACACTGAATAGCAGTGTGCGTCACTATACTGGTAAGTGCCTCCACTGGCACCATCGTAGACTAGACTAGATGCACCCGAAAGAGCAAGCGGGGTGTGACGCGAGTAACTGGAATTGCTACTGCAGAAGGCGCCTCTACAGGGCGATTCAAAAAACATTTACAAACTGACATGGCACATATGGTATACAACAAGGATTAGTAATCATATAGGAACTGGGGTCGCAAACGCCACGAAAGGGCGCTATAGTTACATGTGGGCCGGCATTGTCAGAGACTGCTTAATTGGACTGTACATTCATCTGGGCCGACTTGATGGTCGCACGTATCTCATATTTCCGCTAGAGGTTTTGCCGGACATGCTAAATGATGTTCCCATGACTGTTCGTAGCGGCATTCGATTTCAGCACAACGGAGCCCCTGTGCATTTCAGCAGATAAGTGAGGGCACATCTGCAGGCAACCTGTCCCATCTGCTGGATTGGTCAGGATGTGCTAGTCACATGGTCACCACAATCATTCTATCTGCCAGTCAATCGATTTTTTTCTGTGGGGATATCTCAAAGGCCTTGTCTATGAAACACCTGTTACATCGCCGGAGGATCTAGTGGACAGGATTGTTGCGACAGCAGGAAGTCCTCGAGGTACAGCAGGTACCTTTGAGATAACGCATTGTTCAATGCAGCGTCGGTATCAGGCGCGGCTCGATGCATCTCGATAAAACTTTGAGCATCTCTTGTAGTGGGCGTCCATTCGTGGCATGTGCCTAAATAACTGCAACACTATTTGCTAGCCCAGAATGGTCTTTACAGCCCCCAATTCTTATGTGATTACCGATCCTTGTCATGTTCCTGGTGCATCGTGAAAGTTTGTAAAGATTTTTTTGAATCACCCTGTATATATTGCCGAGTCGCGTGCCATGGTGATGCTGCCACAAAGGGGTCGTGAATGTGGGCGTGGCACCACTCGAGGTTGGACGGTGACAGTTGCAGTAGCAATGCTGGTGGATGACAGTTGCAATTGTGCTGCCACTTCAGGGTCTTCGACGACGGTGCCCCTCTGTGTGGTATCGATTGTGCAGCGATACCACGTTAATGTTAGCAGAACTGAAAGGAGGCAATGCCCTTTTCGCTAAAGATTCTATTGAGAAGTGACATTGGTAGCAAGCGTAGATTTTCCCATAAGATAAAAGAAATTAGAGATCGATAGATGTGATTCTCTCTACTCCTGTTTTTTGAGTGGCGCAAGGAACCATACTTTGTATGTGTCTGAGGAATGGAGCTATCATGATTGTGTGATCCTCTTTTAAGGGACCTAGAGTTCGGACAAGCATTAAAAAAAAAAAAAAAACCAGAATGAATCTGTGTCTAACGTTTGTTCAGATTTATGTATACAAAAGAGTAGAGGGACAAGCTATGTACCGGTACATTTTACTAGTGCAGGTTGCCTACATCAGGCCCAGGTATGCACTCAGGGGCCAACTGATTGTTCTCCTTTGATTGACCGGTCCTTAACCTACCGTTCTGCTAAAAGGATTCTTCCTTTTGATTGACAGGTCCTTAACCTATTGTTCCCTGCCCCCTACTCCTCCCCCACTCCTCAGGAAACATTCCCCCCACCCCCACCCCCTTTCTGCTACAGATACACTTTCAGGTGTGAGTTATTGGAATAGCCCCCTACTCTTATCAATTTGATTGACTACTTAATTAAATTGATAAATTAATTACCCTCCACATGGGAACCCGCTCCCCTCCCATCCTCCCTCTCGGAAATTGGTGGGAAAAAAAGACTCAGCTGATCGCCCATTTGGAAGGAATTTGATTGCAGTGTATGGAATATTGTTTAAACAATTTAGACAATGTCTAAAATATTGTTTAATTATTTATGGCAGTGCATGGAATATAGTTTATTTATTTATTTAAAGAATTTTGAGGAAATCGATCACCACCCCTGTCCACCCATCACCGATCCTCCTGCCCCCTCCCCTACCTGGAAACTGGCGGCTCTGTGGTAGAGAGGAAGGGTCTAATGAAGGGAAATTCAAGGGTATATTGTTTATTTATACAAAAAATCAGTTTTCAGGGGCTGGAGTTCTCTTGCTCATCATTCCATGCTGTTTGGAAAGATGCAGGTCTTGTAAGAAGTAATTAAATCGATCACACATCTTTTCATTCCAATTGCACAAGGAGTACCATCATGCAAAACACATCACACATACACACAGTTAAAAATCGATCGAGAAGCACACACTGTCCACCTCCCCTGTCCACTGGACTGCACATGCTACCAGGATTCGGGATGCACCGGCGGCCCTGCAAAGTGACGACACAGCCGTCAGCTTCCAAACCATGCACAGGTGTCAGTTCAGGTCCCACAAGGATGAGGCGGTGGCATACATTTCATACATGACACGTGAGAAATACCTGTCGAAATATGTGTTCACCTAGGCACCTTTGCTTGCATGATGACGCAGACCTGCAGGTCCAGTGCTGAGAGAGATGTAACGGGACAGCCCACCCCTTACTTTGAGCCCCTTCTCGAGAAACGTAAAGTGCTGCAGAAATAGTTAACCATCTGGAAGGTGCTGCATCCTGTCAAGACTCTCTTAAACAAGTATTATAAAGCACAGACATCCGGCACTATGTGCTAATCAAGAATTCCCCCACAGTCTAAAGGGTTGGAAAGAAATCACCGATAATGGTCGGTGTACTGTAATCAACTCTGCTTTGCCACTGGTGGTGAAAGCTTGAATATTACAGCGTGAAACCGATTTCCAAACCGACAATATATCACCACATACTGTGTCGAATTGTACACATACAATTCGTATCCTGCACCATACAAATTCGCACCCTTTTGCGTCATGCATATAGCTATCGACCGCCAGACACTCGTACATATTCTGTGAAGACAGGCAGCATAATCACATGCACCATAGGTACACTCCTTGAAAGCGCTAGATATTTTCCCACAAGATCGGATAGTCATCCACCGTGGCCGAGGGTCACAAGTCATCCACTCCTGATGCATGAGCAGAGCGCCCTCAGTGGACTGAAATCACTCTCCGAACTGTTGTACAAAATCAGGGTCAGTTCCCCTCGGCACAAAGGCATTATTGTTCCTGGCCCTGACCTGCTTGATTGGTTTGCTGGAATATCATACCATTTACGTGATACTTCTCGATATCAAGCACACATCAATATCGCTTGCATGCCGGTTGTATAACTTGCACAGTATAATTCCGAAGATATAGACTTGAAATTATTTCTCTAGAAACCCGAAACCTTAGCGAGGTGTAGCGTGCTGTAAACCACTTAGTAACTAGAAACTTACCCTGTCTGTGAAGACCTTTACATAAGAATTCGAAAAAAAAAGAAATAGAGGAAACTGGTATTTCCACTCACGAATACAAATGTCGGTGATGTAACAGATTCCAAGTCATTCTTATAATTTACAAAGACAACTAAGGTGTATCTCATGTCTAGAGAATCACCAAACGTGTCTTCCATCCGTCTTTCACTTGCTAGATGCATTCAGCACAAACTACATCGATGTTCTCTCAACTACATAAAGACGGGAAATGTGAAGAAGCAGTCTATAGAACAATTTACATGAGAGGTAATAATGGTCTAGCGGAAACACATCTCCATATTGAATCTTCTCAAATTTCCAACACATACTAAGTATTAGTCCGCTATTCGGCCTTCTAGAGGACGCCATGATCATGATTAAGGAAGCTACATTCATGCATCCCAAGAGGCCTCTCCATTCAGACAGCTTCTACTGTTAGCTGGAAATGTGAATAATTCCCGCCATAGGCCACTGCCGCAGCTGAGCGCCACGCACCCACAGACAGAATCATCCTAGGAAACATACATATTTCATTGCTATACCTAAAATTAAATGTTACGATTGCGGTCTCAATTGAACAACATTCGACAATGCGCGAAATACCAGAAATACCCCTGCTGACGGCTATGGCTCTGGAAATAGAAATATCTGTACCTTCTTATGACATGACATACTCTTCCCTTTGCTATCACAGCATTCCATGTCAAATCCATACCTTCCTTACGACTGGACATAGTTATTTCCTTTGCACATGTTGGAACACAAATACATACTTTATAAGCCTGATGCTCAAGGCACACCTATCACGCATCCCCTACTACAAAGTATAATACTTCACAAATAACTGATTGCTCATAATACGAAATAATACTGACCGAATATCAGCGAGTGGTACCACGATGTCTTAGAAATAGAAACATAATCGTCTCACAAACCGCCAGATGTTAAAAAAACACAACCATATTACTATCACTATCGGTCCTGGTTCTACAGGTGCTCACAAGTATCCATGTTAAAAGCTATACTGGCTTTATAAATCGAGGTATTGCATTACCTCCAAATGAATGGTTTTTCCCAACTAATACCGTGACACTGAATACAGGGGGGGGGGGGGGGGGGCATTGATAGTGACCGGGCCAAATATCTCGCGAAATAACCGTCAAACGAAAAAACTACAAAGAACGAAACTCGTCTAGCTTGAAGGGGGAAACCAGATGGCGCTATGGTTGGCCCGCTAGATGGCGCTGCCATAGGCCAAACGGATATCAACTGCGTTTTTTTAAATAGGAATCCCCATTTTTATTATATATTCGTGTAGTATGTAAATAAATATCAATGTTTTAGTTGGATCACTTTTTCGCTTTGAGGTAGATGTTGCTGTAATAGTCACAAACGTAGAAGTACGTGGTATCACGTAACATTTCGCCAGTCCGGACGATATTTGCTTTGTGATACATTACCCCTGTTAAAATGGACCGATATCGTGTTGATGTATGGCTATTGTGATCAAAATGCCCAACGGGCATGTGCTATGTATGCTGCTCGGTATCCTGGACGACATCATCCAAGTGTCCGGACCGTTCGCCGGAAAGTTCCGTTATTTAAGGAAACGAGAAGTGTACAGCCACATGTGAAACGTCAACCACGACCTGCAACAAATGATGATGCCCAAGTAGGTGTTTTGGCTGCTGTCGCGGCTAATCTGCACATCAGTAGCAGACAAATTGCGCGAGAATCGGGAATCTCAGAAACGTCGGTGTTGAGAATGCTATATCAACATCGATTGCACCCGTACCATATTTCTATGCACCAGGAATTGCATGGCGACGAGTTTGAACGTCGTGTACAGTTCTATCATTGGGCACAAGAGAGATTATGGGACGATTACAGATTTTTTGCACGCGTTCTATTTATCGACGAAGCGTCATTCACCAACAGCGGTAATGTAAACCGGCATAATATGCACTATATTGGACAACGAAAAATCCACGATGGCTGCGACAAGTGGAACATCAGCGACCTTGGCGGGTTAATGTATGGTGCAGCATTATGGAAGGAAGGATAATTGGCCCCCATCTTATCGATTGCAATCTAAATGGTGCAATGTATGCTGATTTCCTACATAATGTTCTACCGGTGCTACTACAAGATGTTTCACTACATAACAGAATGGCGATGTACTTCCAACATGATGAATGTCCGGCACATAGCTCGCATGTGGTTTAAGCGGTATTGGATAGCATATTTCATGACAGGTGGATTGGTCGTCGAAGCACCATACCATGACCTGCAATTTTACAGGATCTGACGTCCCCGGATTCCTTTCTGTGGGGAAAGTTGAAGAATATTTGCTGTCGTGAGCCACCGACAACGTGTGACAACATGCGTCAGCACATTGTCAATGCACATGCGAACATTATGGAAGGCGAACTACTCGCTGTTGAGAGGAATGTTGTTACACATATTGCTAAATGTATACAGGTTGACGGACATCATTTTGAGCATTTATTGCATTAATGTGGTATTTACAGGTAATCATGCTGTAACACTATGCCAGAAATGATAAGTTCACAAAGGTACATGTATCACATTGGAACAACCAAAATAAAATGGTCAAACGTGCCTACGTTCTGAATTTTAACGTAAAAAACCTACCTGTAACCAACTGTTTGTCTAAAATTGTGGACCATATGTTTGTGACTATTACAGCGCCATCTATCACAAAGCGAAAAAAGTGGTCCAACTAAAACATTTTTCTTCACGTACTACACGAATATGTAATAAAAAATGGGGGTTCCTAAAAAAAACGAAGTTGATATCCGTTTGTCCTATGGCAGCGCCATCTAGCGGGCCAACCATAGCGCCACCTGGTTTCCTCCTTCAAGCTAGACGAGTTTTGTTCTTTGTAGTTGTTTTTTTTACGCTTATTTCGTGAGATATTTGGCCTGGTCACAATGAATGGACCACCCTGTATAAACGGTCATCGCCGGAATGTATATTATCAGACCAACAGTGCGGTTACACGTCGCCAACGTTGCAACCTCGTAATAAAATTACCGAATTTAAAAAGTGATTCGGCCAAGGAACGTGGGATGAAACTGGTACTTGCAACTCCCTCATTCCGCGTCTAGATATTTCTCCAGAATTTGTACCGCATTCAGTCTCGATGCCACGTCAGAGGTTGGGTGATATATCCACTGAGTTATAGGCGGTGGTTGATTGAGAAGGATCACAAACAGTAAATGGTGCGCTGCTTGAGGTCGTAAGAAATGTGCAGTAGCTTTTCAGATCTCTAGTGCTACGCTTTCTGGTAGAAATGATGTCTATGATTTGGAATCAAGTCCTTCTATTGAACCACATACCTGCATTGTATCCTTTAATGATTACAGCCACTAGTGAATCATATATCTGGCACTCTCATATCTCGAAACGAACCACATTTTTCGAACCTGTCTGCTGTAGTAAAATTTTAGATAGTTCCTATTCCTCTTGCAACTGCTGCCATTTCTGCAGCTTTGCACATGTGTCGTTCCAATTTAAGTCGGAACTGAGCAGAAGTTGGAGAGAGCTGTATCTACCACCTTCTGCAACCTGTGAAGAAACAGAGTGACGAGTTAGTGCAATATGACCGAGTTTTGACCATTTGGTGGAAAAGGGAACATGTTGTCATAGCTTCGACAACAGTGTATGATGTGTCAGGTCAGCGCCAAATGAAGCCTGCTCCTGTAAGACGAGGTAGTATAAAAGACAATGCAGGGACTAGGAGAAGGACGAGGATTTTGCTACTGCACTGTGGTGCATCCCCAAACTACATACAGGTACTGCTGTCTGAAGCAGATCTGCATCCCTCAGGGCCCATTCACGTCTATCAACCCAACATCGTTATTCAGTACCATCCTACAGAGAAAAATTACGAACTATAAAAGATCCACTAACTTCATCCGATAGAGTACTCGACAAGATTTTCACCCCCGTCTCTCTCCTCCCATATGTTAAAAACAAACACTGTCTGCATACTGGCATCGAGCACATGTGATGACCCTATTAAATATACAGGCATTGATCCATTGCACAGACCAGTGTAAAGTTGCATCGCCTGTCCTGTAGGTGGATGACCATACCCCACAAACTATACTAGAAGTCGCAAGAGACGCTCCCTGTGAGAATGTGTTGTTTGAAACATTTTTTTTTTCTGCTGTAACACACTTTGTACATTGCCATACATTTTGTTTTTTCCTCCACGACTTCGAGGTCTGTGTCAGGTTCTAAACTGACATTAATACCTTCTGATACATTGCTTCTCACAGAAAACTAGACATCGCATGGCGTAAATCATGTTGTTACTGCTACTACCATCACACACCACACACACTGGATAATTTTAAATAAAAGACGGATACAATATAAGGAAACTGGAAGAGTTCGGAGGAGTTGTGGAGCGTTTCCAAACTGCTGTTTGAAGGTGGCTGACGACCTCTACATTTAAACTCATATGTAACTGTGATGGAATAGCTGATGGCTCTGCATTCCGTTTCAACTGTTTTCTCATATTGCAGTCATGTATGCGATAACTGTTTCGGTGCTAGCCATTCCCAGAAGGTGTTGTCCCTCCACCAAAACTCTTTCTCCAACTCAAACAAGCGTTGTCAATCAATCATTATGTGCTAACCAACAGCATACCAGTGGACAGATGAGATAGAAAAGACACTGTCGGTGTAATGTAATAATAAGCATGACAGTTAATAGTGCAAACAATGTTAGCAATTTTACAGTAATTTCAGCACCAACCAATGATGTGACAGCATGTTTCCCAATTTCAGTATCATCGCTGAACCGCCACTTCTCTACTTTGCGAGTATCATTGCGAAAGTAGATGGATGACCGTGCAGTATGTCCATTCACTGTTAATTCTCGAACGTATACATCATCGAAGTATACCAGACAGCGCTCTACATATTTCTAGCACATCAAGCACAGTGAATAATTTACGATCTATCTCTATGCAGATAGGACTCACAGAGCATTCTTGCAGTCTTAGGATAAAATTAGATACTGAAAGACCCCCTCGCACTGTCTTTGATCTACCCGCCCCTGCAGCACCGCTACAGATTTAATCTGCAGCTGACCAGAAGTAGACTGCTATGTTCCGCATCTCGTGAATGAATGGAGCTTGCCGAGTCCTCGCCCATCCACGTGCACGAGATTTCTTCAGATGCGTCCTTCGCAAGAAGGTTAGCACCCCTTATCAGTGCATAGTAACAGATTTCAAAGTGTTGTAATAGCAGACAGTTAAGAAGAAACGGGTGGTTTTTATGCATGATGGAGCCCCAGACGAATGGAGTTTGAAGCATTTTACGTAAATCAACTAAGCTATCAACTTCAAAGAAATGTTCTAGTGTCTGGGAACAGTACCAGGAAGGTATTGGTAAGAGAGAACATAAACACACGCTCTCCTAAGGCTACACAGTTCTGCACTTAAAACAGGCTATAATGTTAGATTGCTTCAGTTTCCGACCTGTCAGTCATGTGGAATGCAGCGCTGTTAATATCTCAATTTAAGAAATATATTTCCAGCACATGACATACATCCTTCTTGCAGGTTTCTCTACGATAAGCTATGATAACAAACTGTAAAATGAAAAAAAAACTATATCCTTAAAACATCGGCTCTGTGTGATATGTGCGCAATATACCTTTCCACAGATGTATAGCGTCCACTGTTCACATCCAAGCAAGGTTAGGAAATTATACTATGCCCACATCAGTCTTATATAAAACGATCGTTTGTAATGGACAAACCTCTTTTAAGGAAACAGATAAACGCATAACAGAGGCATACGACATGTGAAATTACACGTCATGCTGCCACTAACTCTGTAAACAGCACGTCTGTCAAGCAGATGTATACATGGGGATTGCAGTGTCTCACAAACACCTACCACTATCTTATTGTTAGTTATGAAATTGAAGTCTCGATTTTATACCCAAGATGCGACAGGGGAATAGGCTACATTGCCTAAATCTTTATTCGTTTAGAGGAATGTGTCGAAACAGGTTGGTCACATTTCATCACACATGAGGTGGAAGTCATCTAATGACCGAGAGGTTTGCTGTTATCGATCGCAAGTAGACAGTGCTCTAAGTCACATACAGAATATGTGGTTGAATACAAGTTGAACGCAGGCTATGCCACACGACTGTTGGATCCTGACAGAAAAGTGGAAAAAATGGTCAATTGACCTGCAGCCACATCTCCAACTCTAGAATGCATCCTCAGTCTGCCATTAAATCATACCTTGTTATAGCTCCATCACAATCAATCACCCTGTCCACTCTCTGATATCCATTAAGGCAGATGCACGTAAATTTATAAGCACATTGTTCTCTGTTTTCCTGAAAAGCGTCAAATACAGTAGTCAACTCGCGTGTATCACTGTTACCTCAATAGACATACGGTAGAATGCTACCTCGTCGGAAAAAAAATTACTGTTTCCCTGGTTCCTTTCGCTTCGAAGTCGACGTTTTCTTGGATTCCTCTCGTTGTCGGATGCTTGTTCCCATGTACAAGAATTTTTCTGCGCCAGCCAGAAGACACTCGAGTACTTCCTCAATTTCCCTGCATTTCAGTGTATTTTCCCTCAATTTATACTATTTTCCGTCATTTTTCGCAATTCTGTCGATTTTTAATGTCACTTCTACCCATGCAATCAAGACGTAACCTCTCGTTCCATGTTCTAAAATTGCATGTAAATGTAGTACAGCTGCCAACACCTAGCACAAATGCACTATGTTTCTGATCGGGAGACATAGTATAGCTCTGTACTCGATTGCGTCCTGTCGCCTCCATCCACATCTTCCACGTTTGCAGTGCATTTGCTCTGTTTTCTGTATGTCTGTGTATGTTTACTACATCGACACGCTCTTCGGTGATATATTGCCAGTTTGAAGATCAGTTTCACGCTGTAATATTCAAGCTTCCATCCTCAGTGGCAAAGCAGAGTTGATTACAGTACACCTATCCATATCGATGGTATCTTTCCAAACCTTTTGACCATGGTGGAGGTGTTGATTATCACATAGTGTTGGACGCCTGTGCTTTGTAACACTTGTTTAAGAGAGTCTTGACAGGATGCAGCACCTTCTGGAAGTGGTGACTGGAAAACTTAAACGTCTAATAATTTCCTAGAACTGAGGAGAACCGAGACATGTAGCTGGTGTGAATGTGGGCATGCCATAATGTTTTCAGGTGCTGTACACATGAAAATGAGAACTGCACTGTTTCTCTGAAGTATATGTTGCAATGTAAATTTACTGTGGCTTATGTTCCAGCACGTACAGAGAAAATGACTGTGTGTCCTATCGTGAGGGAGGTATAGATTCACCACATCGATAGCCATAAGGGGAAGGAAATATGTTTTTCTACGTAGAAATTTATGTGCACTATCAATATTGAGATTCGTTCCAGAACCACAACCATCAAGAGGAGATATTTCCGGTACATTGCTTCGTGTCAGACTGCAGCAGTAATCCTAATATTTAATTGTAATTACACTGATAAATATGTGCCTGGTTCCCCATATTCTTGTGAGTCTGAAGATGGCCGTGGAAAGTACAGCAGCAAGAAAGTAGGTGTGTTTGATGATCTGTAGACCAATTTTGTGGGGTTTAACTGTCAGTGCAATATGGCGATCCGTACAAAATAATTTTGCCTCTGAAAGTCTCATCTACAGAAAACGATGGCGGATGGTGCTCCCACACCGGCAGCAACAGCAGTCTGGCAGCTACATTCAGTAAGAGCCAGTCAGAACGCTCCATCATTCACAAGAAATCCTTTGCGCTGGCACATAGGAGCCTCTACAGGCCGTTTTGAACAAGATGGGGCAAGGTATCTGCAGAAAGTTCTGAGAGATCTGTTTGTGTAATTGTTCTGATTTTCCCCTCTGTGCTTAGACAGTGCTCTCTTTCCAGACAACAAGAATACGTTTATGATTAATGGTGTTTTCGCGAGCGTGCACAGAAATGATGAAGGCTTTTGGCGTTGAGAACATTTACCATTCCTGAGACAATTTTCGAAAGCAGGACATTACATGTGATTGATGGGCTGTGTCGTTAGGACCATCAGGAGGAACGGATTCGGCGCTATTCTGGGCTATTTTCGTAAACAGGTTCTGTTAGGACAGGAATTTCCATTCAGACAAGCTGAGGCCTCACGAAACCTACAACAAAACCGATTATTAACTATTTCTGCAGCACTTTACTATTTCTGAGAAGGGGCTGAAAGTAATGGGTGGGCTGTCCCGTTACATCTCTCTCAGTACTGGACCTGCAGGTCTGCGTCATCATGCAAGCAAAGGTGCCTAGGAGAACACGTATTTCGACAGGTATTTCTCACGTGTCATGTATGAAATGGATGCCGCCGCCTCATCCTTGCGGGACTCGAACTGACACCTGTGCATGGTTTGGAAGCTGACGGCTGCGTCGCCACTTTGCAGGGTCGCTGGTGCATCCTGACTCCTGGCGCCACGCGCAGTCCAGTGGACAGAGGAGGCGGACAGTGCATGCTTCGCGATCGCTTTTTAACTGTGTGTACGTGTGATGTGTTTTGCATGATGGTACTCCTTGTGCAATTGGAATGAAAAGAAGTGTGATCGATTTAATTACTTCTTACAAGACCTGCATCTTTCCAAACAGCATGGAATGATGAGCAAGAGAACTCCAGCCCCTGAAAACTGATTTTTTTGTATAAATAAACAATATACCCTTGAATTTCCCTTCATTAGATCCTTCCTCTCCACCACGGAGCCGTCAGTTTCCAGGTAGGGGAGGGGGCGGGAAAGTCAGGAATGGTTGGGTGGGGGTGGTGATCGATTTCCTCAAAATTCTTTAAATAAATAAATAAACTATATTCCATACACTGCCTCGAATCCCCTAAATTGTTTAAACGTACAATATTACATACATTGTCTAAATTGTTTAAACAATATTCCATACACTACAATCGATTTCCGGACAAATTCCTTAACTGAATAAATAAACTATATTCCATACATTGCCATAAATAATTAAACAATATGTTGGATATTGTTTAAATTGTTTAGACAATATTCCATGTACTGCAGTCAAATTCCTTCCAAATGGCCGATCAACTGAGTCTTTTGCACACCAATTTCCGAGAGGGAGGGTGGAAGTGGAGGGGGTTCCCGTGGGGAGGATAATTAATTTATCAATTTAATTAAGTAGTCAATCAAATTGAAAAGAGTGAGAGGGGCTATTCCAATAACTCACACCTGAAAGTGTACCTGTAGCAGCGAGGGGGGGGGGGGGAGGTTTCCTGAGGAGTGTGGGGAAGGAGCAGGGGGTGGATAACAATAGGTTAAACAACTGTCAATCAAAAGGAAGGATCCTTTTATCAGAACAATAGGTGAAGGACCTGTCAATCAAAGGAGAACAATAGGTTAATGACATGTCAATCAATGGAAAGCAATAGGATTGCCCCTGAGTGCATACCTGCCCCTGATGTAGGCAACCTGCACTAACTAAAAGCACCAGAACATAGCTTGCAACACTACTTGCAAGCACTGAACTGTCAGTGAAATAGACTTATTTGAAAGTAGTTCTCACAATAATTGTAGCCCATATCTATTAACTCAAGCAAGTAAGTATATTCATACTGTCTATCAAATCCTGTATCTTTTTGTAACACGCCACGAAAGCATTATACATGTTTTTCATGTGAAAAAAGTTTTAGATTCAAAGGCCAGTCAGAAGTATTTATTTATTTGTACAACACCATAATGGCATTTTCACTGCATAGTGGAACCGTAACACATCAAAAATGACTATTTTTCTGCCAGCCATAGCTGCAATGGCATAAAAAAGCCAGTTTTATGGCCTTTGTTCTATAGGAAGTAACATGGGCAGACAAAATTACACTCCTGGAAATTGAAATAAGAACACCGTGAATTCATTGTCCCAGGAAGGGGAAACTTTATTGACACATTCCTGGGGTCAGATACACCACATGATCACACTGACCGAACCACAGGCACATAGACACAGGCAACAGAGCATGCACAATGTCGGCACTAGTACAGTGTATATCCACCTTTCGCAGCAATGCAGGCTGCTATTCTCCCATGGAGACGATCGTAGAGATGCCGGATGTAGTCCTGTGGAACGGCTTGCCATGCCATTTCCACCTGGCGCCTCAGTTGGACCAGCGTTCGTGCTGGACGTGCAGACCGCGTGAGACGACGCTTCATCCAGTCCCAAACATGCTCAATGGGGGACAGATCCGGAGATCTTGCTGGCCAGGGTAGTTGACTTACACCTTCTAGAGCACGTTGGGTGGCACGGGATACATGCGGACGTGCATTGTCCTGTTGGAACAGCAAGTTCCCTTGCCGGTCTAGGAATGGTAGAACGATGGGTTCGATGACGGTTTGGATGTACCGTGCACTATTCAGTGTCCCCTCGACGATCACCAGTGGTGTACGGCCAGTGTAGGAGATCGCTTCCCACGCCATGATGCCGGGTGTTGGCCCTGTGTGCCTCGGTCGTATGCAGTCCTGATTGTGGCGCTCACCTGCACGGCGCCAAACACGCATACGACCATCATTGGCACCAAGGCAGAAGCGACTCTCATCGCTGAAGATGACTCGTCTCCATTCGTCCCTCCATTCACGCCTGTCGCGACACCACTGGAGGCGGGCTGCACGATGTTGGGGCGTGAGTGGAAGACGGCCTAACGGTGTGCGGGACCGTAGCCCAGCTTCATGGAGACGGTTGCGAATGGTCCTCGCCGATACCCCAGGAGCAACAGTGTCCCTAATTTGCTGGGAAGTGGCGGTGCGGTCCCCTACGGCACTGCGTAGGATCCTACGGTCTTGGCGTGCATCCGTGCGTCGCTGCGGTCCGGTCCCAGGTCGACGGTCACGTGCACCTTCCGCCGACCACTGGCGACAACATCGATGTACTGTGGAGACCTCACGCCCCACGTGTTGAGCAATTCGGCGGTACGTCCACCCGGCCTCCCGCATGCCCACTATACGCCCTCGCTCAAAGTCCGTCAACTGCACATACGGTTCACGTCCACGCTGTCGCGGCATGCTACCAGTGTTAAAGACTGCGATGGAGCTCCGTATGCCACGGCAAACTGGCTGACACTGACGGCGGCGGTGCACAAATGCCACGCAGCTAGCGCCATTCGACGGCCAACACCGCGGTTCCTGGTGTGTCCGCTGTGCCGTGCATGTGATCATTGCTTGTACAGCACTCTCGCAGTGTCCGGAGCAAGTATGGTGGGTCTGACACACCGGTGTCAATGTGTTCTTTTTTCCATTTCCAGGAGTGTATTTCACCATCTGGCGAAGTAACTCTAAATTCCAACATCAGATTCGCCACAAAACAGCTCCAAGTATCGCTGTCTTTTGTGTAATCGATTTCCATGTTAAAACTATTGGCATACAATACATAGTTTTATGAACTATTACAGATCCTGTTTGTGAAGTATCGAAGTATTACATCCTGCCGTTACCAAATAATCCTTTAAAACTATGCTCTTTGACAACATGTACACATTCACAACAATATATTCTAATCTTAGCAGTCATAGCATTAAAAAGAAGTCATGATCAACAACATCTAATCTAGTATCACTTTCCCAGCAGACAAGTTGCAGAACGATCTTACACTACATACACTCCTGGAAATTGAAATAAGAACACCGTGAATTCATTGTCCCAGGAAGGGGAAACTTTATTGACACATTCCTGGGGTCAGATACATCACATGATCACACTGACAGAACCACAGGCACATAGACACAGGCAACAGAGCATGCACAATGTCGGCACTAGTACAGTGTATATCCACCTTACGCAGCAATGCAGGCTGCTATTCTCCCATGGAGACGATCGTAGAGATGCTGGATGTAGTCCTGTGGAACGGCTTGCCATGCCATTTCCACCTGGCACCTCAGTTGGACCAGCGTTCGTGCTGGACGTGCAGACCGCGTGAGACGACGCTTCATCCAGTCCCAAACATGCTCAATGGGGGACAGATCCAGAGATCTTGCTGGCCAGGGTAGTTGACTTACACCTTCTAGAGCACGTTGGGTGGCACGGGATACATGCGGACGTGCATTGTCCTGTTGGAACAGCAAGTTCCCTTGCCGGGCTAGGAATGGTAGAACGATGGGTTCGATGACGGTTTGGATGTATCGTGCACTATTCAGTGTCCCCTCGACGATCACCAGTGGTGTACGGCCAGTGTAGAAGATCGCTCCCCACACCATGATCCCGGGTGTTGGCCCTGTGTGCCTCGGTCGTATGCAGTCCTGATTGTGGCGCTCACCTGCACGGCGCCAAACACGCATACGACCATCATTGGCACCAAGGCAGAAGCGACTCTCATCGCTGAAGACGACACGTCTCCATTCGTCCCTCCATTCACGCCTGTCGCGACACCACTGGAGGCGGGCTGCACGATGTTGGGGTGTGAGCGGAAGACGGCCTAACGGTGTGCGGGACCGTAGCCCAGCTTCATGGAGACGGTTGCGAATGGTCCTCGCCGATACCCCAGGAGCAACAGTGTCCCTAATTTGTTGGGAAGTGGCGGTGCGGTCCCCTACGGCACTGCGTAGGATCCTACGGTCTTGGCGTGCATCCGTGCGTCGCTGCGGTCCGGTCCCAGGTCGACGGTCACGTGCACCTTCCGCCGACCACTGGCGACAACATCGATGTACTGTGGAGACCTCACGCCCCACGTGTTGAGCAATTCGGCGGTACGTCCACCCGGCCTCCCGCATGCCCACTATACGCCCTCGCTCAAAGTCCGTCAACTGCACATACGGTTCACGTCCACGCTGTCGCGGCATGCTACCTGTGTTAAAGACTGCGATGGAGCTCCGTATGCCACGGCAAACTGGCTGACACAGACGGCGGCGGTGCACAAATGCTGCGCAGCTAGCGCCATTCGACGGCCAACACCGCGGTTCCTGGTGTGTCCGCTGTGCCGTGCGTGTGATCATTGCTTGTACAGCCCTCTCGCAGTGTCCGGAGCAAGTGTGGTGGGTCTGACACACCGGTGTCAATGTGTTCTTTTTTCCATTTCCAGGAGTGTATATGAATATTTTAACAGATAATGGTTACGTTTGTTGTCAAACAATTCCTCTTTTACTTATCAGGATATCATAATTTGCTCTACATCGTTACCACCAAGACAACATAGGAGTCACCTTTGTTTTATCAGAATGAGTGTCATTATATTTTTTCCATTTTCCTAACATGCTATCAATAACCTCTGGGGAGGGTCGTGCATTTGATAGTTATAGCAACTGCAAACAAAAAATATGTTTCCCACACCACTATCTTGGCTGACGGAACAGTTACGTGAATAAATAGCCACATCCTTCCGCCATTGGCAAATCATTGTAGGTCCTGACAGCCTTTTTTTAAATGAAGTACTGGTGCATGGTATTGTATCCTACCATTACCGATTAATCCATTAAAACTAATTTCTTCCACGTCACGTACGCATCCAGATAAACAATACAACTCTTACGTATTCGATTTTAGTAGTCATAACCGGAAAAACACCATGATCAACCCCATATGAGGTAGTATCCTACTCACTTTACATCGATAGTTTTTTAAACTATTACAGAGCCTTACTGTCTAGTATCGAGGTATTACATCCTGCCATTAGCGAATAAGCCATTCAAACTACGATCTTCAACAAAATGTACCTTTAAAAGGTAACAGTCTGTCTGCTCAATGCACACTGCCCCCCTGACATCAGGAAGGTATACTGTGTTCTATATCTCTGCCAGCAAGGTAGTCAGACCCTCTAGTGATGTATAATGGTTCTGTGCATTCTCATATTCATGGTCAATAGGGTTTTTCATAGTCTTAACACTATGAAAAAATCTCTGGAAAGGTTTTGTATACCGAAGTGGTTTGCTTACAATGAACAGACTGTCATACAACCTACATATAGTGTACAGTAGAACTGTAAGCTTTGCTGTTTGGCATGGTTGATTTCCAGGTTAGATAATTAGAGGTATAGACATACAGAGCATAGGTTTATAACCAATTATCAAATCTGATTATATTACATTTATGCACACTATCCTGTCTGACTATATCGTATCTGGATTTTTACTGAATTTCTTGCAATTTACACATTTTCACTGTTCCATACCACAATGCGTAAAAATGGAGCCGTTATAGGCTCGCTTTGTTTTCTGTCAGTATAGGAAAAATACCCTTACACTAAACAACAATGTAACAAATTAATTTCTATGTCGGATCATAAGCCAACGTAACTCTGAACTGTCCTGCACCAAGAGTTCAAACCTTCTACAAAGCTCACAAATAAATAGTACTGAATTAGTGCATGGCAACTCATGACCCAAAAAAATTACACAATTCGCACCTCACTGCCTATGAATATTTTTTTCAGGATTTACCTCTAAACAATAAGTATGAAGGTTCCTACAGTATCAGAAAAGACACTTTAAGAGTGGAACTAACGTCCTTGCACTTTGACATGGTCACAAAGAGAAAAAGATCAGAAAGGCCAACAGAAAAATGCTCACTCAACCCACTACATTGTGAGGGGATGGAAGTCCAGAAAATGGTAATGATGATTGATGATATTGCAGACGTGGTTCTGCTTCAGCAGCCGATGTAAACACTTCTGGTGCCGATTTTATAGTGGCCTACGATGAGATCTCTACTGTTATTAGGATGATAAAGTGTGACAGGCCAGTCAGCACATTGGGCACTAATGACACAACATTAGCGGAACAAGAATTTATTCTTTAAAGTTCACACTCGCATATTCTCTTCTGTATTGGCATCCAGTCCAGCGGTGGGGCTAAGTATTGGCCTCAGAAGTTGCTGATGCGATCTCAGTGAATTTAAGTGGCCATCACTCTTGGCGTGCAGCTCAAGTAATCATGGTGCTGTGCAGGTGACAGGCCCCCGAGGAGAATGGTGTAGTCTGCCAAACAGGTGAGGCTGACCAAGATTGAAACTGCAAATCACCAGGGTACTTTCGTTGATGTCGAAGGGGTTGTGCTCAAATAATCTCTCAGCAACTCTGAAAGATGTGATGATGGTCTATAGCATTGCCCTTGTACCGAGGAAGGCTGGAGATGTCAGTTACTTCCTACAGGTTCCAGTCGTAGGCGGCAGCAGTTATTGCGCCTCCCAAATACCGTGACAGTTGTACAGTCACAGTTGTCTCAGACACTGCACTGCATTCCTTCATGCCACAGCAAGACAATGACGAGCGAAAAGAGTGTTCACCCAGTGCGGGTAGCACTGTAATATAGTGTGAGCTTAAAGGAGAGTAGACACTAAGACAAATTGAGATTTGGGCCGGTCCTGGAAGCGTCCTCAGGTAGCCGATGTCTTTAAGGTGGCTGTTCGTGACAAGTGGGAAACCCAGGTTTCAGTCATGGTCCTATGCAAGTTTTCATTTGTTCTGAAATAGTCTACAACTGATGGGGAATGATAATTGCAATTTGTGCATTCTGTCTATTTACAAAATTACAAAAGTCGCAATTTGTGAGTTCTTCCTACTTGAAAAATTATAAAACTTCCTACATCTGCACGGAAAAAACTGCAGAAAGCTTATTGCGGGAAGGGGGTGGGGGTGTGCAGCAGCTTTGACAGTTCTGCCACTGGCGAAGGATCGCCTTGATATGGCATGTGTCCTGAGCCAAATAAAGAGATAAAGCATGGAACTGACGATGAACAGTATGTGAGAAGTCACATGCGGATAGGTAGTGATTTTCTTTCTGAGTGCAGAGTCTATGTTAGATATTCTGTGGGTAGTTGCCCAAGATTGCCATCATCAGTTTCGTACATTTTGTGAAGCTTGTTTCAATAAGAGCATAGCTAGGGTCTGAGCTGGGGGTAGGGGACGGCTTATGTTAGTTACGCTATGAATAACGAGATAGTTTTGCGATTTCGTGACAAATATTTTGCATACGCTTCCTACTAGTCAGTATTCATTACATGTTCCAGCTTTCTTCAAACTGAAAATGAGTCGATTTGTCTGTCTATTTGGCAGGCCAGAATTAGAGTGTGGTTGAAGAAACGATTTGTTTCCTAGGTAATGAGTAATAAGGTGCCCTCCATTGTCTCACTGGATACACCCTTGTTTGTGCAATTCGTGATAGATTCAGAGGAGCAAAATGAATCAGATTACTCATGAGCTAAAATAAACATTAGAAATACCAAAAAGGTGTGAAGAGCTGGATATTCTTGGATGGGAAGCTGTTATGGACCATTTACAGGATCAAAAAGAAGCATGTGGTAGAAAAAAGTATATGCTGTTAAGATGAAGATTAAAGATTTTCACAATCGTCGCATATTTTAAAAAATGCAACGCCTGGAAGGTAACAGAACAGCACCCAGAACGAATACGTTTTGTAGAATACAAAGGAGGCGCCACAGGAAGAGCGTTGTTTAGGGCATTGGCCGGAATTGTGTAGACTCACGAGATATCACAGGAGTTCACGTGTCGAGCTGAGAGGGCGGCAGATCGTTCGTGGTAACCATATGTGGTTATACTCGAGGCCTGATAGGGCAGTGTCGAGGTGCACCAACATGGAAGGGGCAGAGCGGCCAGCTGCACAGTATAAAGGCAGATGTGGTGTAACCTGTGGGAGAGTTCAATACAGACAGCAGTCCAAAAGGGACGTCTGTGTAGGTCAAGCCCAGAGCCTGGACTAGTAGTATTCATTCTTGCTCTGCTTGCACTCATACTTCGCCATGTGTCTCCCTCCATGGGATCTTGCAGTCAGGAGCAGTTCATTCAAGTTATTATCCAATTCTGGCTCAGACAAGCAATTCAAGATTGTTGTTATTCAAGTCTTGCCTTTGATTATTTCCTGACCGTGCCATCTCCATGTTAGCTGACTGGACAGACCTTTTCCAGTCTCAAATATCATTGAGCATCTAGACGGCTCGCTGTATGTGACAGAATGATATGTGACAGAAGCATGATGATATGTAAGGCTAGTTCACATCCATAGTAGAATACAACACGTGCACTACTGGATAGCGTCATTATAGATGTGAACTAAATGAACTAGCGCTAACTGGCAGCTAGAAAATCATATTGATCTCCTGGCTATTTATTAGCACATCCTAATCGAAATAGCACAGACGAAACCCATTGGTCATTCTCATGGCCAGCTGACAAGAAAACTTGGACCTTGCCTCAGGATCTGCCAGCCAAATATAGAAGGAATAAGCAGGGCAAAGAGTGATGTCCTGCAAAAGGCTCTAATCGATAACGACATTGATGTCGCTGCCATTCAGGAAACACACACAGAGAACGAGGAACAACTAAGCAAACAGATAAAATATACGGTTATGACTTAGTTCGTGCTGGCCGAAGTGGCCGAGCGGTTCTAGGCGCTTCAGTCTGGAACCGCGCGACCGCTACGGTCGCAGGTTCGAATCCTGCCTCGGGCATGGATGTGTGTGATGTCCTTAGGTTAGTTAGGTTTAAGTAGTTCTAAGTTCTAGGGGACTGATGACCTCAGATGTTAAGTCCCATAGTGCTCAGAGCCATTTGAACCATTTGAACTTAGTTGGTGCCACATACCACCACACTTATGATGTGGCAACTTATGGAGATCCAATATCGAAAATGTTCAGTTGCATTCAACATCTACCAACAACAACATCATACAAAGTGGTTATACAAACCTCCTGCAGTCTCATGGCCACCACAAGTCCTACCACTTCTGCAACATCCATCTGTCTATGTAGGCGATTACAACAGTCATCACACCCAATGGGAATACAAAGAGAACGATGACAGTGGTGAAGCACTTGAAACTGGGCTGCTGAAAACAATATGTACCTCGTATTTGACGCAAAGGATAGAGATTCCTTCTACTCGGCAGCACGGAGATGAGAATATAATCCGGATCTTTGCTTTGCGACCACAGACAAGGAAAACATACCGCTGAGAATCTCTTCTAATATTCTACCAGACTTCTCGCAGAGCCAACATTGTCCTGCTCTAATAGAAATTGGAAGTAAATTCCCCTGGTTACTTCCTTTCCTCTCTTGCAGTGGAATTTACAGAAAGCAAACTAGAAATTTTTTTCTAACAACCTGGATAAGTGCCTAGGTTGGATGCCTCCTAAACTAAAAAACTACAAGAGGTTTGTTGGACCGGTCATAAGCTCCACAAAAAAGGAAATACCTAGAAGGCACTGTAAACAATATATACCAGGATGGAAGAAAGAATGTGAAAATCAATACCAGGCATTCCTCAACACCAAACACCAGGAAATTGCTGATGACCTACTACACAATCTTGATGTGGCTCGACGAGTATGATGGATGGAAACCGTTCAAGAACTAGACTTCAAAACGTCTAGTAGAAAAGCATGGTCCCATTTAAGAAAACCAAATGACGACAATTAGAGTGTGCACAAAGAAACACCAATATATCCAAACAAGATTGCTTCCCATATAGTATCAACCTCTAAAACTCTGCGAGATAGAGCTCACACCCCTCAGATTAAGCATGCACTTGTAACATTAAAATCTCCCTTGTGATGACCAAACGGAATTTTCCTGTGAATTCTCGGCAGAAGACATAACGACCACTCTCAATGACGTAAGATCAGGAAATGCACCTGGACTTGATGGAGTCCATCTGGAGTTTCTTCTGAACTGCGGCAAATATGCGAAAAGATGGTTATCAGAATTCTTTACAGATATTATAACACATGGCATAGTCCCTTAGCAAATGAAATGATCAAAAATTGCTGCTCTCTTAAGCCCAGGGAAGCTGAGTAACGAACCAAAGAGCTACCGCCCAGTGGCATTATTGAGCTCTGTTTATGAACTCCTGGAAAGACTTCTCTATAACCACATTGCCACCAAAATTCTGTAGACAGTTCCCATAGAGCAAGCGGGGTTCCACCCTGCAAGCAACTGTATAAACCAGGTTATGTCACTAACGCCGTACATAGAAGCTGGGTTCCAAAGGAAATTAAAAACATCAGCTGTTTTCATAGATCTGTCTGCTGCCTATGACTCTGTCTGGAAACATGGCATATTGTACAAATTCATGCAAATAATCCCTTGCTTGAGAACTACCATACTTATAGATGCCATGCTTGCTGCCAGAACATTCCAAGTTGTAACAGGAGAACGTATAAGGGTCCAAAGAACCCTGAACAACGGCCTACCACAGGGCTCTGTGTTGGCTCCACTACTGTTCAGCTTATATATTGCCGATACGCCATCCACATATTCCAGGAACTTTGGGTACACAGATGATTGTGTCTTGGCAACTCAACACAAGAACTTTGAGATCATGAAAACATCCCTGACATCTGACTTGGAGACATTAAGTACGTACTTTCGTAAATGGAGATTACAGCCAAATCCTACAAAAACTGAAACTACATGCTTCCAGCTCAATAATAAATTAGCAAGCAAACAACTTGACGTTCATCTCGGGGGAAATCCGATCTAATGAGCATACAAAGTGCCCTGCAGTCACTTTAGACAGAGTGCTCACTTATAAACGATCTCTGGAAAATACTGCAACCAAACTAAAGACGAGGAATAATATTCTCCAGAAGCTGTATGGCACTATTTGGGACCCCTTGGCTGACACACTACACATGTCGGCACTTGATCAGGTCGACTTGGCCACGAGTACTGCGCTCCAGTCTGGATGGACAGTATTGACATAAAAAAAATCGATGTGCAACTGAATAGCATGATGCGAATTGTCAGTGAAACTATGAGATCAACCCCAACACACTGGCTGCCAATTCTGAGCCACATACCACCTGCAGACCTACGCTGGAAGAATGCTCTTCTCTGCAAATATAGGAAGATAACTGACAACACCAAGCACCCTATACACTGTGACATGCCTGACCTGGAAAGAAACAGATTTTGGGCTAGACAACCAACAATGATAACAGCCAAGGAATTGCAGAACATAAACTTTAATGCAATGAAGACCTGGGGGCAACAATGGCGATGGGTGTGCCTTGAGCATTGTCAAAGCCTCCCATGAATCACTGAGAGACCGTCTGGATATGAACTACTGTGTGAAATATTGTTATCCCTTAACAGAATACACACAAATCACGGAAGATGTCAGATACTCTTTACAAATGGGGAAAAACACCAACTCCCAACTGTGCCTGCAGAGCCAACAGACGGACCATCTGTCACATTGTCCAAGAGTGCGACAGAAGAGCATACAGTGGCAAGTTCAGTGATTTTCTCATGGCAACAGGCGCCACAAAAGACTTTATATGTAATCTTAATGTTTGTATTTAATTGTATTGACCATATATAATTTTGATGTTTGTATTTAATTGCATTGCCCGTTATCTGTATGTTTTATACTTCTTATTTAACATATTTTATTATGTTTTTATGTATATATTTGTTTAAACATTTGTAAGAAGCATAAAATGATACGCACTGCCATATGCTAAATAAATAAATGTAAAAGTTATTGGAGACAAAGACTGTTGTATTGGCAAACGAACAGAGGATAACAGTGAAGCACAGCAGAAATAGAATAATGTCATTAGGAGAGAAAGGAAATCCATCATGAGCTAAAAGAAAAAGGTAGCAAAGGCTTGTGAGGAGGCCATAGAGAGTGTACATTCCACAAGATGGCATTTTTGGAAACAAGAAAATCAGTTCCAAAAGAAGGTGGGCTGTATATTAGCTCAGATAGTACGAACAATGTAGAAATGCTGCATCCAGAAGTAGAGCCCGAAGAACAGCAGAAAACTGTCGCAAGTGGTAGGGAGGAGGTCAAATCCATGTACAGATCTGTCACAGACACTATAAAAATGAGGGGCAGGGCTTTAGAAGATACCCTAGCAGACTGAATCAGTGGTGTGGTCACGTGGAGCAAGAAATGCACACTGTACTATATATTGGGACTTTCAGGAAGATATCTCTGAAATCGGAGTTATGACAGAGCAGTATCCACCAATTACTCTTAAGATGTGTATAAGGTCCTGTTAAAAGAAAGGTGACGTATTTCTATTAAAATAAAAGGGAATTCGCAAGGCTAGTAACAAAGTGCGTTACCACAGCTGATCTTTGTGTATAGACAGATTAAGCAGTTATCATGTAGTATATGCAAAACTGACTCCTTTTGCCTTTGATAGATCATGAAAGCAGAGGAAGAAAACTTACTTAGTCACAAGAGATCTATTGGAAGAAGCAGATTCATGAGATGTTAAACCTGCGAAAAGTTGCTATAATTACCAAGAATCTGAAAAGGGTCTTCATGGAATGTCACTAGTAATACCTCAAGGCTGAGATAGGGAAAAAGTTAGAAGGAGCAGTATATAATAAAGAAGAGAAATGGAGAGCAACACAAGGAAAGTGAAGAAGAAATATGTTGCAGGAGTAAGGAAAGCAGAAACTTAAAAGAATTATGAAAACAAAAGGAATATCTAGACGAAAATAAAATGGAAGTATAAAGAAGGAGATGTGGGTATTTACAGAACAACATTGAATAACCACAATTAGTATGCATGACATTGTGGAGACAGAATTGCCTGTAGCATCAAGAGTACTGGGAATCCTGGAGTATCATATTTTCTAGGGGGAAAAGTGTTAAAGCCACTACACAGGACAGCACATGTTAACAATGGTGTTTGGCATTTGTCTGGAATGTGCAAATATTTCTAAATTTTGCAGTTATAATACATAAGTATAGTATATAAATATAGTATTTATTATGTTCAGATCGAGATCTAACCATTGTCTGGGATATTTTACTTGCAAATTCATATGCCATTAATTAACTGTGAATAATTTTTGTTCACATCAGAAATGTAAGACTAGGTTAACCTCA
Source organism: Schistocerca serialis cubense (assembly GCF_023864345.2). Lineage (NCBI taxonomy): Eukaryota > Metazoa > Arthropoda > Insecta > Orthoptera > Acrididae > Schistocerca > Schistocerca serialis. Next base: position 556,563,126 of record NC_064638.1, on the reverse strand, counting down.
AGACATGATAAGACATCAAAGGAAGGCAGCATTTTGACACAGAACAGAGCAGAGTACTACAAACATAGCAAAACTAAGCATGTTATGTAACAGCCCTTGTTAAGTAGAGCTTACAAAAACTTTGAGAGGCAATGTGCAAATGTAAACTGAACTATTATCCATATAGAGGAAGTGAGAAGTGACATATAGTGAGAGTAGATGTTTTGATTTCAGAATATGGAGTCCATATTAGAATACACATAAATTAGTTGTTCATCAGCATTGTACATAAAGAAAAATGTTGAAATTTCATGTCTCATCAAAAATGTAATCCAGTAAATTCCAACAGCATACAAGTGTTAGTGACTCTAATTGCCCTATACAGCCTCATCTGTCAAGAAATGGTTCTATAGAATGGATGATTTCTTCAAACAGATGTATTAATTTGTTATTTAAATTATTTTTGGTGCCTATGAATCTGTTTAAATCACTATACTCATGGTGAAAAACAATTTAGTTGGATAATTTATTGTGTATCGTACTAAGACTTAGTACTGTGCTACATGAAGGTATTTTGCAGCTGTAGAATGTTGTTTGACAACTTTGATTGACTGATGACAATATATTTTGTAAGAGAGTAAATGTGTTATGAGGCTATGGCCAGTATGTCTAGAAGTAAAGATATTCAGATTTTGAAAATGGGCATAATCTGAAGTCAGTATAGGTTGCATCCAGCCATAATGAACTCTGTTGAGATCTTAGTCCAATCCCATTGACACTGTCAGTCAGTTTGGGCTCTTTCATTGATTAAGCTCAGAATTTTCGCCCAGATTCATTGTTCGTTGGCTAAGCTGCCTGCTGTATCATTAGAAAAATGGCACTCTGTCCTGGAACCCACAAAAACTCATTACTATTCTTTCTTGCTGATTTTTATTGACCTCTTTCATAATGTCTGTAATTATGGGCATGCATATTATTGTTCTATTTTGCTTTTTAGAGCTCGTCAGTGCACTTATAGGATCATCTAATATCAGCATACAGCTTTGCGTTTATAATCGACTATATTTTTTGCCAGAACAAGTAGTTGGACAACTACATGTAACAAAATATTAGGTAGCTTGGAAGTTCTTCAGTAAAAAGCTTCCATCTCAAATTCTTGTCATTGTACACTCCTAAAAACTAAATAACTTAATTTTCTTTATTGATTCATTCCATACACTATCGTTAAAGTAAAGGTTATCTCTTGTGTTGCACAGAACTGAACGTATCATATGGAGCCAAGGTCACTTTATAATTGTATAGTAGGAAACTGGTAAACAAGATATGTTGGTATTTACCTGTCAGGCCCAAAACAATTACCAATACAATTACCTGAAACGAAAATTCTATTATTAATTCTAAGGAAATAGCAAGAATGGCAGTTTTGAAGCAAAACACTATGGCTGTCGCGACCGTGCACTATTTGTTACTCTCCACTGACAACCCATTGTGCACATTTGAAACTCGAAATAAATACCTTTCAGTGTACACAGGATACTGTAACCACTGTCAAATTAGATCTCGTGCAGAAGCAGGTGCAGCATCGGTGCAATTTCTAGTTTGGCTTGTCTGCAGTTTCATGAGGCATTGGCATGAGAAGAGCCATATGTCAACTTTTGAGTACTATGTACAAATGCACTATGCCTTTTCATTCACCTTTTCCTTTATTAAAGAACTTTCACATCGATACCAACCCCATCATTGACAGAGCACTTTTGATGCAATCTACCTTTCTATTATGAGCCCATCACTAATCGAAATATTAATATGGAAGAACATAAAAACAAATTTAATGTTCATATTTCTAAAATAAAGAAATATAAATTAAAAGTAAACACTGTACCCCCGTAAGTTTTTCCATCATAAGAAAATGATCATGAGAAAAGAGTGTCAATCAGAAACTGCTGTCTTTTTACTGAGGTGAATGATGCTGTGGAAAACCTCTGTTCATAAATCAGTATTTCATTTTAGGAAACGGCTCAGGGTCAAAAATATTCAGCTTGTTTCATTTCTCTATACTCGTATTTGTGACTTAATGGGTATGGAACTTTGGAAATTAGTTATGTGAGATCACTTTCCATTTGCTTATTACTCTGTCAAATGATTGTAAACAGTTTAACTTACAAATGATCATTTAATCTGTAAGTAAACCTTCTGGATGAAACTTGACATATATATATATAATGTGGTGAAAGTAATGCAATATGTATTTTTTCGTTTTTGTCTAATTTCACTTTTGAGAAGTAAAACACAACCCAAAAGATAATTTGGTATATTATATTTAGAAGGAACATCTGTGAAACTTCGACATATAAAAACGTTTCATGTAACAACTGAAATGTATTTAATGTTCTAGAAAACTGTGTAATCAAATTTTGTAGTAATTTCAAATTTTAGAAAATACCATTGCATCATCAATAAATTTTGAGAAAAGAAAATTTTTGTTACAGCTTAAATTAAAGAAGCTTTCACGCCATGTAAATCCATGTCTAATAAAGCTGATTTCTGAAATACCATTTTTGACAAATAAGCTGGACACAGTATGCTGTTGGAGTATTTTCAACACACTGAATTAAAAGATTGAAACATTCATTATCATTCTAATTATTTATTTTACTTATTTTTCTTTTATTTTTTAAATTGTTACTTTGCACTAACCTTTTTATTTTGTGTTTTAGTTTACTGTTTCACCAATGTGTTGAAAATAATGAGTAACTCATTGTCATGATACAAAATCAATACATAATGATAATCGCTAAAGAAATGCTTAAGACATGACGTTTTCAACATTATGCATATAGAATGAACGAAATGTCTTCACATGATACTCATGACAAATAGCACAATATTAAATAGAATTTAGTAGGATTCTCAAACTGCAGCATGTGAGCCTCTAAATATACTTATTTTTACAATTCAGTATACTGCAGAACATGAGTGAAGAGAACTGACAATTTACTAGTTATTGCAGCTTGGTTATATTATTTATCAAGTGGGGATTGTCATCATAATCATCCAGCAGAACAAGACCAGAAATTCTTCTCACAAAGACCTACCAACCTCGAAGAACTTATACAGCCAACGAATGTACCTGTCCCAGTGAGTCCTTTGGAGTCACCATGTGACATAATTCCTTGTCCTCAGATATGATACTCAAAATGGTTCTTTAACCCTGACCACCACAACCATCTAACAATAATATAGATTTTTCTACCGGAGTGTGAAAGAAAAATTCTTTCAAAAATCTTTTGACCTGATCAGATGTTGGTTTACAGGACTTCTAATCTATGACAAAAACATTTGGCGCTTAAAGACTCTCCATTAATAATTTTTTAAACTACAAAGTTGGGGGGGGGGGATGCTCAGTGTGGAAAAACCATTTTGATATTTTGAGCATCATACCTGGGGTCAAGGAACTTACTCATATTTTTTATATATCATGTGGTGATTGACCCCAAAAGGATCAATAGCACAGGTACAGCCAAAGGGTCATATATGTCCTTCGAGGTTGGAAGAACTTTGTGAAAAGGTTTTCTGCTCTAGTTCTGATGAATGACTGAGATATCAATATCCACTTGATAAACAATATAGTCAAGCTGCTGTCACTAGTACATAATCATTTCTCTTCACCAAGGTTTTGCAGTTCACTGAAATATGCCTTGTAGAAATCAGAATATTCAGAGGATTACCCACTGGAATTTAAGATTCCTGTTGAATTCTGTTTTACACTGTATTTTCTGTCGTGTGTATTATGTGAAGAAATTTCGTTTAGTTTATGTGCATGGCGTAAAAAACATCATGTTTTAAGTATTTCTTTATATATTGCATTGTTATATTGATTTTGTATCATAATAATAAGTGACTCATTATTTTAACTAACAAAAGTAGCATATATGAAATGGTAAACTGAAGAAAATAAAAACGTTAATGTGTAATATAAAAATAACAATTTAAAACAAAAAACAAAAATAAGTAAAATAAATAATTGGAATAACAATGAACATTTAGGTGTTTCAGTCGGGTGTGTAGAAAATACTCCGACAGTGCATTGTGTGCAGATTACTTTCCGAAAATCATATTTCAAAAATGAGCTTTAATACACATGGATGAATGTGGTGTGAAAACTACTTTAATTTATCTTATAACAAATGTTTTTATTTTTCAAAATTAATTAATGATGTTGTTTTCTGCAAAATTTCAAATTATTGCAAAAGTTGATTATACTGTTATCAAGAATGTTAATTACATTTCAATTTTCATATGAAACATGTTTTTTATGTATTATGATTTTGAAGATATTTTCTCTAAATATAATACTCCAAATTATCTTTCAGGGTATGTTTTAGTCCTTAAAAGTGAAACTGGGTAAAAACGAAATAAAGCGTATTGCATTATTTTGACCCCTCTACATTCCCATCAAGTTTCATGAAGATCGTTTATTTATGTTCCCTTGTTAGTCCCGCTCCGGTCAACTGGTAAAACTGGGTGAACTCCGGTCAAATAGCGTGTTTGCTTCAGCACCCGCTTGTCAACCTTTGAGATCCTGCAATACGGTAGCGAAGTAGTAGCAATAAATCTATTGTTGAACATGAGTGAGCTGTGTATGCGGCTGTTGCGTGAACCAAGTGCATTGCTGTTACATAATTAATGTTAGCGATAGACACGTCTGTTCGGTAGAAGTAATTTCTTTATGATGCTACTCGTACGAAATAATACTGTAGAAATAGCGTTCTGACATAGGCGTGCATTTACAGTCGCTAGCTGGGGTAAAGATAGGAATAGAGGAGGAGGAGAAACCACATACCTCTCCTGGTTAATTCTCAAACCATATTTTAGTATTTCATGAATTATTGTGAAATAAATATCCGAAATAGGTCCGCCAAGCACCACAAAAATTACGCCCCCTCTCCCTCTGCGTCTGCACACCTATTAGCCACCACGCCTATATAGCTTATAATTTTCCTGCTGTTATTGAATACAACTGACAACTTCACAATTATTTGAAATCGATATACTATAATGCTGTCATTTGGTCCAAAAACAAAAGTAGGAAACCAAATTCCCTGCAGCCAGTGATTTCTGATTTCTATAAGAACCACGTCGTGTGTTATCTTTGAGCACGCCGGTGCTTGGAGCTGCCAGCTGCGTGGCTTGAATCTATGTTGACTAACTTGCCGCATGGTGTTTTCGTGTCAGTTGACGTAATTTTTGTGATTGTTGACGGATCTGCCTAGGTTATTTATTTCACAGTAATTTATTAAATACGAATAATGGTGTTAGATTTAGATCTCTTCAGGCCTGAAAAAGGCGGTGATATCGAGAAAATTAGAAAAAATCAAGCGAACAGATTTAAAGACGTCGGGCTTGTTGATGAAGTTGTAAAGAAAGATACAGAATGGAGACAGTGTAAGTGCGATATGTTTAAGACTGTAGAACAGTAAGAAATATGTTGCTAGTGCAGTCACCGTAACTGTCGTTGAAATCAATGTGGTTGCCGTCACTGTATGACCATGTGTTAAATAGCCAAAACGGCCGTGTATCAATAATGTTCCGTAACACGCTGGTCTCGCTTCTTGGCGAGAAACATTGCCCCAATACATACTCGTGTTTAGTTGGTGGTAAAGAGCAGTCATTTTGTATAGCATTGAAACTGCAAAGTACTCCCTATTTCCGTGTCCTTAAGAGTGCCTGATTTTGTTAACAAACATTTTCCCCATTTTTTTCAGTGCGTCATCAGTTGGATAACCTGAATAAACTGAAAAATCTGTGCAACAAAGTAATAGGCGAGAAAATGAAGGTAAATAATACAGAGAAAATTTGTTAAATGTAACTACAAGTATACTGTAA